>NC_092034.1:4759143-4981643 GCF_042242105.1 Pempheris klunzingeri | reverse complement strand
TTCTGCTCAGGACCCCCTGGAAACCTCATGAGGGACTCCAACTGGTCCCCAAACTTCACGTTGGGAACCCTACATCCAAATATGTGCACTTTTGGTATCATCCCATCCTGGAAGTGGCCATGTGCTTCCGGGGTGGCTCACCACAACATTTAGGCTGCCTCTTTTCCCTGTCATCACTTTTAACACACTTGAGTCGGTGTGAAACTTTTTTTTTTTTTCCTCCTCCTCCTCTTCTCCTTCTCCTTCCTCTACCAAAAAAAGAAAAAAAAAAAAAAAACGTCTCTCCAAACTGTCAGCTGCCCGCCACCCTGGATGCCATATTTAGGATACAAATGTGAAGAGATGACAGCGTTGTAAAATGGTGCCCGTGCTGAGATTATAATTAACATTTCCAACCTACATCACTCTCCCTCCCACTTCTCCTCTGCTTCTCCCTATTCACCCACTCCTGTACAAGAAATGGGAAAAAATGCAAGAAGAAAGGAGAGAAAGGGAGAAGGAGAAGAAAAGGGAGATGGAGGAGGACAAGGAGGAGGAGAGAGTGAGAGAGAGAGAGAGAGAGAGAGAGAGAGGGAGAGAAGAGGGTGACCAAACGGAGGGAGGAGGGAGGGGGAAACGGCGTATGCTTGTATACAACCCTGATTTCCATTTTTTTCCCAACTCGTAATGTATTTAATTCAAGTGAAACGTAATCATGACGTGTCGTGTCATTAATCTCCTCGCCGCCTCTCCCGTAAGTACACTGAGTCTTTACTTTCAACATATATCCTATATCTTCATTTTATCTACTTAGATTTTAGCCACCGCTCTGTTTACATGTGCACTTTTATGCATGGTGCCGTGAAACACCGGTGATGAAACATTTCCAAATTTGTTCATTTTATTGTGACTGTTGTTGCCCCCCCTTTTTTTTTTTTTGTCCACGAGCAACACACGGGATAATGGCCAATATAGTTGTTGTTGTGTTTGATTTCCACTCCGCGTTTTTATTTGCAGTTTGGATGTGTGTGCGTGCGTGTGTGTGTGTATGTGTGTGTGTGTCAGCTCGCATGCGAGTGATCGGCGTGAAGCATGTATCCTATATGTGTGTGTGTGTGTGTCTGTATGTATGTAACCGCGCGCTCCGGACCACTTTACGTGTGTGTCATGTATGTAAGCCGGTGTATGTGCGCGCGTGGCCGACATGCATGTAGCCTCGGAGCCCTCCTATAGCCCGTGACATGACAAAAAAAACCCGGAGCACTGTTTTTCAGTAAAACACTCGGTGTAACATTTCAAATAAGTCGATCGGGGTGAGTCAACTCGGAATCAAACGCCACTTTAAAATGGTTGCAAGTGCACCAAAAGTCACTCGGAGTGCTTAAAGATGTATTTCTTTTCAATTCGCGTAACTTTTAACCCAAGTTCTGCTCGCTGGGACTTATTTCTACCCACGTTAGGAAGCCAGTTTTGAAATCACGCAGTCCTCCTCTTCTTTATCCCGTTTTAACCTCTCTTCTGGGGTGGGAAAAAAAAAAAAAAACGACGTTTCACCAAAAAAAAAAAAAAAAAAAAAAAAGTAGCTTCTACCCAAAAAAAAAGAGGCACAAGTTCTCGGTGCGTAACGGAGGATTTCGATAAGCCGCAGACATATTGTCCGGGCGTAAAAGTGGATTTTTGCATGTTAGCAAGTTGATTTACAAAGCGTAATTTGTGGGTAGATGCGATTAGCTTGACTAATTCTTTTGTTGGACGCACATTAGGCATTGTGTAGTGCATTGTTTTCGAGATAAGCGCCGCCACTTTCATCTGGGATGTGCGCAAAAACGCATCCACAGGCTGCTACGGTGTTTTATAAACGTTATACTTTCCCCCACCGTTTACTACAGTGTTTACTACAACCCGTTTAGTTGTCCTAACATCACCTCCAGTGTCTACAAGCTCAGAAAGTAGCATAGCAAGTGTGGCATGCAACGTTGTAGTCGTGTGTGTGCAAAACGCGTGTTGCCAAATTGTATTCTGCAAAGAGAAGTTACCGGTTTTTCCATCCCCGGTTTAAAAAATGTGCGTTTTTGGACACGACGTCGCTTTTGGGGACTGGTGTCGGTTTTGGGAGATTGGCAGAGGATTCGAGATGAAATCCATGATGGCACTTTTTTTTTCTCCTCCCGTTCTCCCCTTGCTCGCTCACTCGTCTTTCCCCTCCCTTAATCTTTTGTATAGAAAATTTAAGAACAAAATGGAGCAGGGGAGAGAGCGATAGATAGGCTGACATGACACACACACGCCACCCCCGACTTCCAAAAAAAACTACGTCCCACTGTTTATGATTTTTAATCGCGTTTTTTGGAAACGGGATTGTGCGCGGACACCATCTGCGAGCGGGGTTAATCTCATTTTAGTGGGGGGTGTTTATTAGTGCATTGTTTGTTGATGGTTATTTATTTCATTAATGTGCCTCTAATTGAGATGGCCGCGAGAGAGAAGAGGGGAAAGAGCGACTGAAAATGGTTGCACGTTATTGACGCACATCACAGGGGCGAGGAGGAAATTCCTCATGAGATAAGGCGCAGACGTGTCATCTGGGTTGACCAAAGACACTCCTGTCGCCTTTTCTATATCCAATGGAATATGTTTAGGGATCCTGAAATGCCCTATTTCTGTATCCACCCAAAATGTGACACTTTGGAGAGCGTGTGCTTAGTGGAAGTAGGTTGACATTGCCGCTTGTCCTATAAACAGGGATGTTGTGGAAGGTCCTTAAACTCAGTTTACTTCATCTTTTTATTCAGGCGTTTTTTGTTTTTTTTTAATGATTTTTACATATAATCTCTAAAATCAAATAACCTTAAACTACACGTTATATTACCAAAATCCCTATGAGTTTAAAACCAGATAAGATCTGTGAAAGAAATAAAGAGTAAATTAAGAAAACTGCAGATTCTTGTTGAAATGTGTGTTTGTCTTTAGATTTTTTTTGCCCACTAGAGTGACTTTTTAGACTGAATAACTGATGTTAACAGAGGACGAGCATCTCCGCACAATATTAAAACTTAAAAAGAATCACCTCTCTGTTGGATAAGTACCCCCCCCCCCTCTCCACGCCTACAGGTTGTCTATTTTTCGCTACAAGGTGATGATTTCATGTTGCGAATGCTCAACAGGAGCCTACTGTACTAATGAATATGAAACACTGGCCCCCATGTTAAAAGGGGTCTAATGGTTTTGCTTCATTCAGACCTCTTTCTGCTTGTTGTGTTCAAGTAGTATCCTCCTCCTCCTCCTCCTCCTCCTCTGCCACCATCAACGCCGCCTCCTCCCCTTCTTTGTACATACTGTACTGTACTTGAGGGGGCACATACACCCCATCCAGGTGGCTCTTGGGGGAGAGATTGTATGTGAGGGAGAAAGAGACGGAGAGACAGAGGGAGAGAGTAAAAGGGAGAGGAGTGTAGCACCAATCAAGGCTTCTGATTGATATAATTGGGTCATTAGTGCGCTGCGGGAGAGGCACCTGCTTGCCCTCAGTTAGGGAGAATCTACTGCATTGTGACATTTTGAGACTGTTGAGAGTTCTACTGGCTGCTCGGGATTAGTGTGTATTTAGAGCATTAGGGTCTTACTTAAATAGTACGCCACTTGGGCCACTTGTATTGAGTTTGCAGATAAGATTCAAACTGATTTTAACAATAAAAGGTGGGCAGGTAGATGGTTCACTTTTCCTCTCCCCTAATGTGCGTGTTTGACTGAAGTCAAATCATAATTTCGGTCGCAAAGCAAGCTAAGCAGGTCACGGCACCAGCAGAGGGGACCCGCTGTGATTTAAAGGAGCAGGTCAAGCAAAAGATAGAGCCGCGTGGGTCCGATCATCAAGAGATGCGAGCAGAGGAAGCTGCATGGTTAGTTAGAGAGGCTGATGGTGTTAAAGCGTCAGTGTGATCCGACAGAAAGTGCTCGTTGGACGATGGAGCAGTGTCTCAAAACCTTGTCGTACCTTTCCTTTCCTTTGTTGGAACAAGGGGGAGGGCTGCGCCAGACAATTTCTGTAACTTTATGAAACTGACAATCCGACAAGCACGCCCACTTTGCACAGCCGTTATCCAAACCTGTGGAGGCCAGAAAGTAAGGCAGTTTAATTTTTTTTTTTCATTCTTTATACAGCAACCCTAGGAATGCCCTCTAGGAAAGCCTGTCCGAAAGCATGCGCTGTCATCCCCATGTTTTAACAGCTACACTTTAAGCTCTTTTTGATAAACCCTCACCTTTAAGCTCAAAACCACTGACAGAGAAAATAAAGTTACTTTACAACCTCATCAACATATCGTCAAGGTGCCCTTGTGCAAAGTGCGTCACCCTGTATTGCACAAAGGGGTGTCAATTAACGCACTGATGCCCATATGCTGCACATATATATAAAAGTTTCATTGAGAGTGCATTAGACAAGGTGTTACTAAGAAAGAGAACACATGCTCTGCAAATTTCCCCTGGGTCAATAGAAGAAGAATCAACCCTTGTTAACAGTTGCTATTTTTTTTTATAGGTGCTCACATGTCTGATGTATGTGATACACATATTCCACAAGGAGGTCACGGTGTAGGGTCAGCATCCCTGGGGCTTGTGGATAATAGGGATCTCACTCAAGGACTCCTCAGAGGAGGGGGTGGCTATTCCAGGCAAAGGGTTTTGAAAATTTGGGATTCAGATTGTTCATTATTTGGTTGACAGTTTCCGGCACACATTTGGATTTTTGAGGGATGCATGATTGCCCCTTCTTCTGCCTCTTTTCTCCGAGCCACTGCAGGTGATCTTCATTGTGTACAGATGAGTCTTTTAGGAGGAACACATCCAGTGGTTTGCTCACGACATTTGCACGCTCCGAACCAGTTCTTCCTTTACGGCCTCAGTCTTGTAATCCTTCAGTCAGTCAGCGCTGCCGCTCAATGGTTCAGGCGCAGCACGGCCTGTATGACTTGGAGCGAGAGCCTCGTTTCTCTGCCGAGATGCTGTGATGTTTCCAACGTTTCAGATTCACTTGCTTAGATCTGGCACCGCCGCGTCGCTCCCAGTCCGCCGCTCCACAACTGCGGGGAAGTGTCGGCTCGAGTTCTCCGCGGGAGGAGGAATTCATTCAGAAATAGCTTGAGAGATGATGGACAGCAGGGGAGAGGTGGAGGAAAGGAAATTAAGTTGTAAAGTTAGACAGGAAGAAACGGGGAAATAAAGCTGGAGGATGGTTTTAAACTTACGGAAGCAGAGCAGGCGTATATATATATATATATATATATATATATATATATATGAAAGTGGTGGATAAAATGTTCTTTCACCTTTTCAATAAATGTTGCTGGTGGCCTCCCTGGATCAAGCAAAAGATGAAAAAGCTCGGGACAGATTGACAGGGGAGTCATGTTCGCACAGCTTTTTCTTCATGTGGTTCACAAAATACATATCAAAAAGATCAGCCACATGTCACTTTTTTCCCCAAAAGTGATAGAGTGCCTGTAGTTTAGGCTCAGAGGATGAAGTCAGCCCATTGATAGTGTTATTTCATCCATCCTCAGACAAAAATGACACACTGAAGTGAGCATTTTCTGTACAAGAAATCCACCAGTCACATCTTTAGAGTTAGCAGTGGAGACACAGTGAAGGACTTTCCCCTGTATCACTGCTGGAGCTGAAGATGAAGGGAGGGGAGAGCGCGAGCCAGACAAAGTTGTAGCGAAGCAGGGAGTGAAGTGGGGGGTTCAGGGAAAGGTGAAGTAAAGGAAATGAATACCGTCTGTGGGGAAGTTCGCCACGTGACCACGTGATAAAAACCACAGGGCCAAATTATACTGTACCGCACAGAGAGCGGGCTCCCCTCTCCTCCTCCCTGATCGCTCATCCTCTCTTTCATGCACATTTTTTGTGGTCAGTCTCTCATGCACTCACTTATCCCCAAAGGACACCTCAGTTCGCACACACTTCATCACATGAGAGTTCAAGTAATACAGCTGGAAGAAAGATGCGCTTGTAAGCATTGACTGAAGTGCACACACCGAGACATACACAGCCTGCAGATACACATTTTTCTTTATGCCCTAAGGCCCAGGCCTGAGACCTTGGAGATGCCTATTTTTAGGTACACGGAAGAGGACACGTGCAACAAACACACACATGCAGGCACAGACAAAAGAAAAACAAAAAAAAGACAAAGGTAGTTGTTGCATACCCTTGGGTACCCCTGGCCTGAGCTCAGGGGGTCACAAAATAAATCACAGGGGGTTGTGAGATGATTAACGAGCTTAGAAAGAAGAAAAAACATATTCATGCTACAGAAATTGATACTTTTTCTGTGTCTACCAAAAATACTACAGGCCTCCGTAAACTATGAAAAGCATTAGAATGAAACAATGAGAACCGTTTGCGCTACAGGCAATGGGTTCAATATGCAAACTGTCTTATATATAGCATATAACCTACATTTACACTCATATTATTAATGCAAAGCTGAGCAGATATAGTACTTCCTGCCCACACACACACACACACACACAGAGTTAAAACACTAAGTGAAAGGTGTTCACGCCCTCACACTTACAATTATGGTGTGTAGCATGCTGGCATGTACAAACCTGCTTTAACTGCCTTCACAATAAAACTGTACCACTCAGTGGATATTTACACAATGACATCAACCCCCCCCCCAAAATAAACTTGTCTGAACATATTGTGCTCCAACTCCCTTGGCAACTATTTATCACGGATGTGATGTATGACTCAGCAACCCCCACCTCCCCCCTTTTCCTCTACACACACCTTGTGCCACAAGTGCAGGAGTAGTTATCAGTATTTAAAGAATGTGGATTTTTTTTTCAGCCAAAAAAAGAAAGTTAGCATATTGACCTCTGTTATAAAAACTAATTTCTAGTGAAGGTAATTCAGTACTTCCCATCAGTTATCTCAGTGCCCACAAAGTTACACTGCAATTACTGTAATGACAACACCATGGCAATGCTTAACACAACAACGATATGCTTTTAAGCTGTCATTACCACACGAATTGCAATGTTGTTATACTGCTGCATGTCAGAGAGATAGAATCACTGAAAGAGCTGGGAAATTTTTCTCCATCTTGCATCAGGACTGATTGTACGGTTTAGGTGGATCACATTTGCACCTGACATTAAAAATGCATTTCCATGATGTACCTTTAAAATCAGATTTCTCCTTCCCTTGCGAAAATGCTGCACGCATCACTTCTTGGCAAAGTGTTCACATCCTTTAAAAATGACAGTTAACACCTTGTTGAGTGCCTTCATGATTCATTTGTGTGCTATTCCTGAGTCAAGCTGCATACAAAAGTGCTTAAATTTGTCAATTGTGAATAAATTGCATTTGTTTATAATGCGGATAAATGTGTCTAAGACCATGTCTGGAGGTGGTTTGGCTGGCTGGCTCTTCACTGCTTTTCTTGGTTCATTTATACCTATGTTTCATGTGCTTCTGCTCCACCTGATTCCAATCTGATTCCTCTCCCTCAGTCACCCCAACCCCCTTCCCTGCATCCTTTGCTGCACCTTATCTCCTCACCATCTATCCAAATTGTCTTTATTGGCATGACAGGGCCGGTGGTTGGCGACAGCCACCGTCACGCTAGAACAATGCATTGTGATGGTGATATTCATATGATAATGTAATCAGACTTAACACTGCTGCAGATGCATTTAGTTAGCCAGTCTCCTTTTTTGCTCTCTTTCCCCCTTTCTGTATCTCTCTCTCTGTCTGCCTGGATGTATATGTCTGTGTGTTGACTTTTCAAATGATTTTTAAATCTGTTGTTCTCTTTTCATGTTATGCCCCAGCCTGCCACTCCACCACTCTGATTTTCTGCTATTCTCTGTTCCAGCATGTCTGCCTCTTTACCCTATTTTTCTTCCCCTTTTTCCCCTCAACACCATGCTGGCAATCACATTAAATCATTTTCATTCACATGGCTTCTGACAATGTTTTTTTTATGCTGCCCAGTTTGTAACTGCGCTGTATGTTTCTCCCTGTCTCTCTCTTTCTTTCTTTCTGTCTGCCTCCTTTCTCATTTTTGCTCTTCGCCATGTTGGCAGGGCCCAATCTACCAGCTGATATCAGCATTCCCTGGCACTCTGCCAACTGGCAACACTGCAGGAGAGAAAGAGAGAGAGAGGGAGAGAATGAAAGAAAATTAGTGAATAATAGGCAGAGGGAGGGAGCGAGAGAATGAGAGGGGGATGGGAGGAGTATGAATCAGGGAAAGAAAGAAAGACAGAGGGGAAAGGAAGACAGGGAGAGAAAGAACAATAATGGTGGATTAAGAAAGGACTCTGTGTGAGTGTGTGTATCAGTGGTTGTGTGTAAGTGTGTGTGTTTATGTGATTGATATGGTGTGATATCCCTGTGAGTCATAGCTGAGCTAAAATGTCAACTGGCTACATGAGAATCTCTTTGTCATCCAGGCTCAGTGACACAAACACACACACTCACACACACACAAAATTCAACAGATCATATAAACACATATGTGACCATAACGCTGCATGATCACAAATATGGGCGACACACCTGCGAACACAGATGTTCCATTGTTTTGCCACAGTGATTGATGACCTTTTGTTTTGTTGTGGGCGCTTCTGCTGCTTCTCAACTCCACCAAATGATGGACAAAAACAGCCGATGTGCATAAATCCACTCCAACTCATGCAAACTGCTGTGCACTCAAAATACAGTATTTGGGTGTGTGAGTGTTTTTCCAAAACGCTTGTGTGCTCAATATGCTGTATATCACACTTTACATTTTAGCTGACTCTGTTATCTGGGGTGACAGTTGCAGTCCAGTCAACACAACAGCAGAATAAGCTTACATTTGTACATTACTTAAACAAGTAACCATGACTAAGCAGTGTATGGGTCAAAGCCACCACACCCAGGCAGTAGATTTAACAAATATTGGTGTGCACAAGTGCATGCATACTGGTCATGAGTGTGTGCATGTGTGTATACAGTCCTGATTTAAGCAAAAAAGCTGCTACTGTATGAGTGCACAGGAAGGGTGTGTGGGGAAGTCAAAACATTGCGCGCCCATCCTGTTTGGGACAGTCTATGTCCTGTGGTGGTGCCCTTAACTCCTAAACGTACACTGAAACGTGCACACACAGATACACAACGATGCACATTCACACTCCGGCTAATCATCCCATATGTGCCAACAGTATGCTGGAGTGCATTGTGAACACATGCGGGAGGCAGAACAGGTGCACACCTGTTACACATTCAAGCACATACATACACCTACACACACAGAGGAGTAATTGAAGATCAAATGAAGATTTGCTTTGTACTTAAAATTTACATGCATTAAAACACATTCAAAACCTTGCTGTAATGAATGTGCATTTGATTCACTGCTATTAGCATTTATGATGGAATACATTCAAATAGTCTCTTTTTAACCTATTTGACAAAAATCTGCCACCTGCAGTTTATCTCTTAATATCTCAAAAACATTTATGCCTATATTGACACTGATAATGCTGATTTACCATAAGTCTTTATTTAGATAATAGCTTCGATAATGGGCTAAAATCTGTTGCCAAGTGCAATAATTTGTAGTTGTTTTTTTTTTTTTTTTTATTGCAAATAACTCATATTCAAGTGAAGTTTATCGTTTGTCGTCTTGCAATCATCAGGGGTTTTTTTTGTTTGTTTTTGTCCCCAGAAAATTAAAGGAGGAGGCTGCCACAGAAGTGTGTCCCCCATCAGCCGAGACACTAAAGAATGGCATAACATCACACTCACTGCTGGTAATTCTCTATTGTTCTTATACACACTCAAACATACACACATGCATTTACAGACATGAACCTGTTAGGCTACTTAATACCATTTGATTATGGGTATTTTTTTTGCCTATTTTCCTGTAATGGTCAAGGTCATGTTTCAGTTGAAAAATAATTATGCACAACATGCAAATTTAACCTTTCCCTCTGGGTTTTTAAAGTTGTAACTCCTCTTAAGTCATCGGTCCCAATCACTATCTGTCTCTCTCCTTCCCTCTGTGTTTTGTGCTGATAGAGGATGGATTCTCCGCCAGAGTGTGTGTTGTCTCTTTCTTGTGAGCAGCCCCAGTCTCCCCCAACACTGCCATCTCTGGACCACAGCCCCCAGGCCTCCTCTCCTCACACCCTGCTCTCCCTACCCGACAGCCCTGTAGTCCTACCCATCCACAGCCCTGAACCTTCCCCCCAGAGCCTGGACACCACGCCTTATTTCCCCCTCTCTCCCTTCCCCCTCCACGAAGACAATAACAACAATCACCACGATGTTGATGAAGATGATGACGAGGAAGGGCTAGATGGAGTTCCTCCGTCTCCAATCCCGGCAGTGGCTCTCTTCCCAGGAGGAGGGGGGCAGGAAGCTGGATGCAGCCCTTGTTTAGACTCCTCTCCACCAGCCACACCATCAGCGCCAGTCCTTGGGTTTGGAGCCCTGGAGCTGGCCCTCTCATCTGGGCAGAGTGGAAACTGCAATGACGAGCTAGATCTCCAGCTGTTCCAGAAGGATACCGTCACAAGGGCAATACCTGGAGTGGGAGGGGCCTCATCCGGGCCTGCGCTAAGGTTTCCCTGTCACGTATGCGGGAAGAGATTCCGATTCCAAAGTATTTTGTCTCTTCATGCCCGAGCTCACAGTCTGGACCGAGACCGCAGAGCCTCAGCCCTATACCGGACGGGACCCCCCTCAGCACCCCTAAAGCAACACCTCAAAATCCAACAGAACCACAATGACTTCATCCAGAATCACAGAAGTCTCCCAAACCAGCGTTTACTGCCAGGGACTCTCATTCAGCATCTCACAGAGGAAGAGGATGGTGACGTCAAAGGTCTAGATGACCAGAACCCAAATTTTTTACTGGATGACAGCACACCATTGACCCCTCCACTCACAGAGGACCCTGTCTCTGTGACCTCTCCTTATTCTTCTACCATTGTGGAGGGTGCGTCTACTCCCATAGCACCTACATTTCGCTGCCATGCCTGCAAAGGAAAATTCCGCACGGCTTCAGAGTTAGCGCGCCATGTCCGCATTCTCCACAACCCGTACAAATGCACTCTTTGTCCTTTCTCTGCCAGCCAAGAAGAGAGCCTGGCATCTCACTTGCAGGAGTGCCATCCTTCCCCTGAGGTACCTGCTTTGCCACCAGCCTTCAATTCCAGGCCAGTCATTGCAACCCCTGACACTCCTGTGCCCACCCCGACCCATACCCCAGCACCAACCCCAAATGCCCCACAGATGACATCAGCTGCTACAGTGGCAGCATCCCCCTCACTGCCAGCTTTTCGCTGTGAAACTTGTGGACAGCGGTTTACCCAATCTTGGTTCCTGAAGGGACACATGAGAAAGCACAAGGACTCCTTGGACCATAAGTGCCAGGTATGCGGCCGTGGCTTCAAGGAGCCTTGGTTCCTCAAAAACCACATGAAAGTACATCTCAACAAGCTCGGGCTGAAAGCTGGGCTGGGAGCCCTTGGGGGACCAGGAGGTGCTGAGCAACAGGCCAAAGGCTCTGCTAGTAATCAGTCTCTCAACGCCCTCTACTCAAGCCTCCTTCTAGCCCAGCGAGGAGGTGGCAGAGGTGGACAAGGAAGATCAGAGAGGGAAACTGGAGGCAGAATTGGCATGGGCTCAAGTAAGTCTGCCATACTGGGCTACCTGGGGTTGCCCAGTGATGGTGGTGGGGCCAGCTGCATGGAGAGACTTCAAGCAGTGGCTCAGGTAGCAGAAATGGGGAATGGTGGTGGCATTGGTGGCTCAGGAGGAGCAGGAGCAACCAGAGCAGGAGGCACAGGTGAAACGACAGCATCAGTTTCAGAAGGAGGGGACCAGGCAACTTGGTGGCAGCTGGTGGCTCGCAGCCTGGCAGTAGCTCAGCAGCAGCAACAGAAGCCCCACCAGAGAGGCCAGCAGCAAGGCCAGCGAGGCCCAGGTCGGAGCTCAGTGATCACAGAGGCCGACCAAGTCAGAGCTTACTTTGGAGGCCTCGATCCAAGAGAGGAGTCTGGAGGAGCTGCAGGGCCATGGGAATGCCCAGACTGTGGAAAGCTATTCCGTAGCCTGCAGCAGGTGGTGGTTCATGCTCGCGTTCACACTCAGAGGCCCCAGAAAGGAGGTGGTGGCGAAGAGGAGGGGAGTGGTGGTCGTAGAGGAGTGGGGCCAGGAAGAGGAGGCAGCGGTGAAGTGAGACAAGAATCCCAGCTACACAGTGGTGGATCCCAACAAACTGTAGACGTGAGACAGGAATCAAAACTGCACAGTGGTGGATCACAGCAAGCGGGAGCAGCTACAGGGTTTAACTCTGTCATCTCAAGCTTCAAAGGTACAATCACATTCTTTTTCCTATTTTGTCTTTTGGGTTGTGCTTGCTCACTTGTAATGGTGTTGTTATCACAAGAGTATATTATTTTCACCCTGCTTTTCTGTTGCAACAAGAAGCGATTGCAGGAGCCTTCACACCAACGGTTATCTTTACATTAGTTCCACCCTTTCCTCCATTTGCAGGAGAAAATGGCTTGACAGCAGTCTCCTCCATACCTTCGATTCCCACCAGGGAGCGAGTGCGTGGTAGAGGGATAAAAGACTGCCCCTACTGTGGTAAAGCCTTCCGCTCTTCACACCATCTCAAAGTACACCTGAGAGTTCACACAGGTGAGAACTGCTGTGAGTTTAACAAACCACATTTACTTTTTTCCCCCTTTATAAATCCCTGGAAAGGTTTCACTGAACATCCTCACTTTAGCAGCTCTACCTTTTTTTCTTTTTTACACATTCACCCCAGAGAGCTGGCCAGTGCTAATCATAGCCCTCTACTGCAGGCAGCTGAGCAGCTCCACTGGAGCAACTCCTGGTTAAGTGCCTTGCTCGAGGGTATATTAACAGTAGTTTTTGAGGAAAAACCAAGCCACTCCAGGGATTAAAATAGGTAATATCTCAGTAAGACGCTCACATCTCTCACTAGTCTGTAACCTCATTGCCAACAAAGGTTACATTTTAGTTAAAACAGATTGGCGTAGCTTTGTTTCAGATTAAGTATAATTATTCTAACTTAAACATCACAACAGGACGTATTATGCTCACAGAACAGCATTTTTTGGCCTTAGTTTTTTTTTTTTTTTTTAAGAGATTCAATCTCTGACCTTGTCTTTGAAGCAAGCCATTATGTAATTGTTCTCCTTAAATTTACCTCCAATAATTTCTAAATTATTCTCACTGAAGAGCAGAGACACAGGGCTCTCCAGCAGACACTCTCCAGCAGACTCTTAACAGGCTTAAAAGAACAAAACGAAAATTGAAAAGACACCCTGAATTTCTGGTGACAAGCGGGTATAACTTTAATGAAAATTGGGAACTCTCACAGCACTCACTCACACTCCATATGAACCATACCCATAAGACTGTTTCAGCATGAGTCATTATCGTTTCTTATTATTTGCCTCCTCTTCATGTGTTTGATCACAGTTAAGACCCCTCTTCCGTTTTTGAGATGCCACCAATCTCCAGCAACTGGTAACTGGAGCACATCCAAGTTTTTCCAGCTAGACAGAGCCCAAAATGTATTCAATGAAATCGATTTATTATTGCCACTATGAATACTCATCTGCAGCTGACAGGACATCACATCACAGCTATATTATTCATGATAGCGTACAGCTCTTTTTCCTCACGCACTATTGCTTCTCGGTGCCATCAAGTGATTACCACATGGTCAGTAATTTAAGTGAAGGCATCAAATTATAATAATACTCTCTTGATATTACTGTCCTCTTGAGATTATTGCCACTTGAGACTTTTATCCCATTATTATTTTTTGCTTCAGCAACAGAACTGATCATACTTTAGCATGTACATCTGCATTCATCAATAGAGCTGTGTTCTTCTTGTGTTACATTTTTTTCCCCTTCTGAATAAGATCATTTTCACTTTTCATATATGATACATTTCCTGCTGTTGATATGCCTCCAGCATGATGCCCCTTCTCCTTATCTTTCCCAGCATTGTCATTTTTAATCAGTGATGGAATACTGCCATCTCCCTTTAAAATGTGTAACTGCATCTCCCACTCACCAATGTTTATAGGACCATATCATTTATTTTGCATAATAATGTTAATAAATGCTGAATCAGAACTTTGTATGTAATTTTATTATTTCCTATGCAGCCACTGTCTTCTAGTCATTTTACCATGGTATAAAAATTTATTTGCATGCGCGATTATTTATTTTTATTGACTTACTTACTTTTGTAGTAAATGGCCTAAATAATGTAAAACCAGTGGTCTCTGGAAGCTTCACCTAGCTTTTTTTTTTTTAAACTGTTAGCTGCTAAGTCAAAAGTCAAATACCATTTTCCACATCTCATTCAGTGAATCTTTTCTCTAGGTGAGAGACCCTACAAATGTCCCCACTGTGACTATGCGGGTACCCAGTCGGGCTCGCTGAAGTACCACCTTCAGCGGCACCACAGGGAGCAACGTAACGCCCTGGCTGCCAATTCCTCCTCCACTGGTCTCACCTCCACTATCAACAGTCTGACCTCTGGAACCTCTGGGCTGGCCAAGCAGCGCCGATCCCAGCTCAGTCACGGCCCAGTCAACAGAGGCCAGGTCGACACTTCCACCTCTCGGCCCAGCCAGCAGTCGTGGCTCTTGGGACTTCCAGACCAGCGGGAGCATCGTAAGGCCTTGGCGGCTCTGAGGGATGTCGACTTGGAGACCCAGTACAGATATTTGTCTGGGGTGATGGGAGCCCTTTACCAAGGTGGAATGGAGGGAGGCTGGATCAGGGAATCTCCCCCACCGAAGGCCCCTAAAGTGTCTCGTCGTAAGCCCCTTACTACAAGCCGAATGGTTCAGCCATCGACTGACAAAGAAGGGCCTGCGCCTTCAACTCACGAGGGTGGGTTTGAACCTCTGGATCTGTCCCGTCGCCCCTCACCTGGCCTTGGAGGAATGGAGGAGGATGGGGGCATGAGCGTAGGGGAAGGAGGAGGTGTTAGTGGTGGGGATGGCGGAGGGGATAATTCAACAGGGGTCAAACTGAGCCAGTGTTTGTTCTGCCCTTTCCGCACGTCCTCTGCAGAGCTCATGGCCATGCATCTGCAGGTCAACCACACCAGTAAGTCCAGACGCAAAAGAGGCCCTTCGACTACCTTGGATGATGATGGAACCCCAAAGGCCACCAAGGTCCGAACGGATCACTCTGACATCGACTCTCTGACAATATGGAGGCATGTGAGCGAGGCGGAGTCCCAGGCACCCCTGGGGGAATGGTCCTCAATTCAAGCCAAGACGCTGAACGGGCTCTCTGAGGATACAGCTGAACATCTGGATAACATCCTTGACCACCCAGATGCTAATGTGGCCTCAGTATCCAAGAATGCAAGAGACGGTCTGGCAATCAAGGGAAAGATGGAGGGGGCCGAGGAAGAGCAGGAGGAGGAATTGGAAGAGAATTTAGAGAACAGCAGTCTGGAGGATTCACAGGACCAGGATCTGAGGATGTCCCTCGCTCTTTCACCAGCCCTGAGCTCCAACTACATGGCGGGAGAGGAGGAAAGAGTCTTAACAGATTAAAATTATTTTGGATGATACTATTTGAATTGGAGAGTTGGGTTTGATGTTTTCAACTAAATTTGATACAGAATTGAAGAAGGGGCAGATATCTTTGCAGAGAGTAAGGGGGTTTAAGGTCAAAATAATATTTGCCCCTCTACACTTTCATTTCTGGACAGAGGGCGCTTGATCTCTGAAGTTCTGAAGGGGTGGAGAGAAAAATCACTGCTGTTACGGACCCTCCAACATTATTTGTCTGCTTCAGTTCTGACAATGTGGTCCTCCACAAAAAGCTTCCTGAACAAAAGAGCACAGATGCATCTTTTCAGGATTTTGTAGGCCACTTTTTCTATTTTTTTCCCCAAGTTTCACTCCAAGATGGATGATTACTAAGATGACTCTCTATTTGATATATGAAAGAAACATGTATGAGATCTGGGGCTGTTCCTGCATCATTCCAAATGCATTTATTCCACACTAATAATGGACTGTATATCTCAGACTACTATTCTGACCACATTGAAGCCAGCTGTGAAGAGACGCTCTCCTGACTGACCGCTGAACAGTTTGAAACCTCAAACTTCAAGTTCCTCCTCAGCCCACACTGATATGGAGGAAAGTTTCAAGCTGTGAATCTCAGCTAAGCTATTTGGTATTAATTTAAAGGCATGAGGTAACTATTGTAGGCCGCGTGCTTTCCCTCAACTATATATCACTGCCTTGTTTGTCTGAAAAGTGTTTCTAGCCGATTATTCGAAAGAAAAACAGTTGGTGCCTGTTCATGTATGTTGTCAAGAGAGTCTCTGGTATTTCTTCACACCAAGGCTCTGATAGGTCTTCATTTTATCTGAATATACAGTTTAAAACAGTTTAAGTACAGTATATTTGTTAAAAGTGGTTCTAGGGTGTTGTGAATAGTTAAGTTGTAAAAGAAATGCTACACCGTAGCGTGATGTCCTTGACACAGACGACAGCTGTTTGTGGCTCAGCTTGAAAAGAAAACAAACAAAAAAAAAATAAGCAGGTGATATAAATAATGTATAATGTGATGAGAGAGGTCAAAGGCTGAGCGATAAAAAAGGGGTCACAGTTCAAAATTCAGTGTTTACAACGGTGCCGAATGCGGGTTAGGTCGCAGAGGCAATGTAGATGTGTGGAAAAGAAGAAAACGCAGAGCGGTAGTCGGTCTGAGGGCTGTAGGGACGTCGCTCGAGCCCCCGCACACAATCAACTGACACACCTTTCTAAAGAGACTTAGCAACTGTGTCAAAAAAGGAACAATTTCATTTTTTCTCCATAGGAGAGAAGATACAAGGTAGGGGGCGTAAAAGAAAGCAGTATCCCTGCCAAACAGGACTAAATCTGAGAAACCAACTGTACTCTTATGGGGTATGGTGTCTTTTAGATGAGTAGATTCCCTCTCTTCTTCTTTTTTATAAGAAAAGAAAAGACAATGGTAGGAGTAATTATTAAAACACTAACAAATGCATAGACATCCCAGTAGAATATGTGTAGCTTTTGTAAAGACAAGACAAAAAAAGCAGACTTTTGTTTATTTTCATTTCAAGATGCTTACAGAAAAAGGTTATCAATATAGGTAATATTGATTATAATGTTTGTGAGCTAAGACTAGTTGGAATGTCTATACAGAGCACTGTGCAAGGTTTGAGTTCCCAAAGTAGTTGTCTTTATTTTGACTTTATCGATAGACCAAACGTTTTTCAGTGGGAGTTGTCACTTTCTGTTGTCGTTCTAAGTGTGTAAAGCTGTGGTTTCAATAGATGTACCCCATCGATTAGTGGAATCGGTTGATCAGTGTATCAAATATCCAACCATTGAACTGGTTGTTAAAGAAGGTTCAAAGTCCAAGTACGTATTATACGTATATATTTTTGTGTGAACATCATCGCTCTCTTGAATCTTGTGTTTTAAAGGTATATTTAGGAAGAAAAAGAATGTGAGACAGTAACATCTCCTTACACTGGTCAACAACCACTATTTATCTACTCAGACTCCTTTTTGATGGGATATTCTATGATTGCAACCACACCTTAATGTGCATTAATGTGTTTTAAGTTCTTTTTTTAGAGCACCTTATGAGTTTTGTAGTGAAAGTCCCTTAGTGGTGTCTCCTTAACAACTACTGTCAATGCCATCGTGCCTTCTGTTTCAAGCACTTCCTGGTGTATTTTGTAAAACTCACCAAAAGCACTTAGCCTATATCTACACACTCTCTTTCTTCCTCTCTGTCTTTGCCCTTCCACTTCCCACCTTTCTCCTCTTCCCTTCCTCCTCTCCTTCATCACCTCAGCCCATTTTCCTCAGCTTTTTCTCGTGTCTTTACCTCCCAACCCCTCTCTCCTGGTTTTCATACCAGATTTCTCTCCTGCTCTTCAGGCCCGATCGGCCTTAAACAAGGTCACTCGGCCTTATTACAATCTAGCGTGGCTAGACTCTTGAAAGAATGGACTACCTAACCTTTAGACAAGTAAAAATCATTTTAGATGTAGGGTTAGACTATTTTTGGTCTTAATACTAACCCTCGGTAAACCAAAGCCCAAGTCTAAGTCTAACGAATATTATATTTAATCTCTTAAGGTGCCAAAACATGTCTGAGATGACACTAAAGCATATATCAACTTGAGAAAACAAAATAATTCACCTCTCTCTCTCCTCTTTTTTCTCATATTCAACCCCTCATCCCTCCTTTTCCCTCCGTCATGCTTGCTCTTCCTCCACGCCCCTCTCTCGTCCGTAAACTGTCTATCTCTAGCACCACTTGAAGGTGACGTGTACTATCTGGTATTGAGGCCTTTATTAGATTTTTATTTCCGTTTGTGTGGTGTTTGTTCAATGCCGTTGAGATGGAAAAATGCTCTTCTTATAATGATAATTATTATTGTTTCGGCATTATGGTTAAAAAGCAAA
This sequence comes from Pempheris klunzingeri, assembly GCF_042242105.1. NCBI lineage: Eukaryota > Metazoa > Chordata > Actinopteri > Acropomatiformes > Pempheridae > Pempheris > Pempheris klunzingeri. The sequence goes on along the minus strand of NC_092034.1, from coordinate 4,963,120 downwards.
ACAACTAAAAAAAAACCAACAAAAAAACAAGAGAAATGTGTTGTTGAATGTTGTACAGATAGCACTAGAGATGTTGTGTTTTTTAAAGAGAGCACAAACCTGAGCGATGGTCCCTTCTACTCCTCCCACAGGCAGATGGGAATAAAACAGCCTGCCAATCAATCTAGATGCCAAGTGACTGAAATTTCCTCTGTGCTGACAGATTTTCAGAATAAACCTTTTGTCTAAGTAGCGCTCTTCTCTGGAGATCTGAATGTAAAAAGGCAGCCTTTGACTCAAACTCCATTGTCAAATTTCTTGCACAAAAAAAAAAAAAAATCCTCTCTGAAAGACTAAAGCAGCACTTGAGCCAATATGGTTACACTTCTGAAGGTATAGTTTGATGCCAGAGGAACTTTACTAATTTACCCACTACTTACTAAGAGCTATACAAACACATGGATGCCTTTTTATGTGCCTGTGAGCAGTCTGAAACTATGTGTAACCCCATTATAGCCATGTAAACTTGTCTAAAAACTGGTGAAATACACCTTTACATTTCTGCAGAGTTTGACTGTTGGTTTATTTGAACCATCTGTTACATATTTTACTGCTAACTGCACTTAAAGTAGTGAGACTGTATCACACTTCTGTTTTTGTCACATTTTCTTGGATACAATAGTCACAAACTAATCAGTGTTTGAGGTGTATTTCTCCTTTTTTCTGAGGAGCTCCGACTTAGACATCACTGACGTCCATTAATTGAGCAAAGCAAGGCGGAGATCACTGTCCAAACCACCTTCAGAGTTCACAAAAAGATAATAAAGCATCCTTGAGTTCATCTGGCTCTTAGTTAAGTTGCAAAAATGGTAAAATCCTCTCCCAACCAAACTATCCTTTTGCATTTGCACGTGCTTTCAACTGAATACAATGTGGCTACCTTGTGATTTTTCAAACGTATGTGAAAATTGCACCTTATTATCTCCTGATTGTGAATCAGATTATTTCACCAAAAGGACAACACTATAATTCAGATTCCATCATATGGGCTGATCCTGCATACACAGTATTTATAAGTATGATCGTTTTAAAGGTGTTGTTTATTAGAAAATGACAAATCTTCGCGAGGTGAGGGGGCCATGCTGGGTTTGGGCTCTTGTGTAGTTTACTGCCATTGCAGTGAGGGAAAACTGATCTAACATAGTAGTGACTAATATGACTTTGTGGACAAATGAAAAAAAAAATAAAATAAAAAAAATAAAACGCATTAGAAATAAATAAACACAAACAAAATAACCCAGTCTCTTCTTCATGTTTTTCATTGTCATTTTTTTCTTTCTCTCCAAGGTTTTAAATACTCATGCCACATGATTACATAAAACCCCGGACATCTGACAGTCATCTAGCCTGAGAGAAGTTTAGGATGCTTCAGTACAAACCACAGTCTGAACCAAGCCGCTTCACGCTGCAATGCTGCTTGTTTCTCAAACAAAACCAATTACAGCTCTTAGAAAAGGGAGCCCTCTTGTGGTTTTGAGCTCTGAGAGGAAAAGGGCCATATATACATGATAATTAGTGACCCCATAGAATAGTTACATGTCTTTTCTGGACATCACGGCTACACATAAAGTGAGAAATTCTGGAATTAAAGCTAATTAGTCAACATTTCTTTAGTGTCCTACAGCGGTGGTTCCCAACCCCTTTGGCTTAGTTGTGGCCCTTAAAGTAATTTTAGCCAGCGTTCTGCAGTATGAAACAGTTTGGGGACTGTTTCTGTTTGAAGCAGTGAACTTGTAAATGCTCTTTCAGGGAACATGTGAAAAGCCTTTGGCACATCCAGCTGGCAAGCGGCAAAATACACTCATAACAGAGGAGCTGTGTGAAGTTGGCTGGTTGTAAAAGATCTAGATGTGATGCTGCCATTATGTAGTGACTAACAACAGACAGAAGGTCCGGCTTTCGGGCCTCCCGACCCCATCGGCCCGTGGGTTTGTGTGAGCGTGTGGTCATCTGTTTGTGAAGCTCAGCTATTCTTCCTAACTGCTACAGAAGACCACTGCAGTCCTGTGAGTGTCTTCAGGCATCAACTAATTAATTATTTCCTAATTATCTGAACCTGGAGAGAGTTTTACAGCAGCCCAGAGATCCCCAACTAGGAGCAGTTTGGGATATCAGCGTCTGATGATGCAGCAGCGCCCTCCAGTGGAGACACTTATGATAGGTTTGACAACAGCATCACTGCATCACATAACACTGATACTGTTATTAAACAACAGCACTATTAATTGTGTAAGTTAAGACTAATGTCTGATCTTGTGTTGCCCACCTAAAGAAATGCAGCCTGATCTGAGTGAAGCCTGCAGAAAGCTTGCATCAAACCGGATGTCAAGGATTTTGTCTTTCAAAATAAAATCAAGAGCAGTATGGCTTCTGAAATTACAAGGAGTTAGATATCTATAAATGTGTGATTAACACTGCAAACAGAGAAAACGATATTTTAGTACAATCCAAAGCCGATTTCATCTTCGTGATGTTTTTAATTTGGGCTTCTGTGGTTTGATTAATGGGATTTATTTTGAAACTTTTGAAAGGAAGTTGTGCGTTCACTTCTGCTGGCCTCACAAAACTGGCAGAAGGAAAAATAAATCAGTTCACTATAATCGAAAAAAACATCAGCTCTGATGCAGAAGGTTTAGGACCTTTGGATCTGCAGAAACAAACAAACCAAGCATATATTATATTAATATAGGAATATAATATTATAATAGTTATAATAGTTGTGACTCATCTGTGAGCTTATGGACTCAACGCAGGTCTAGATGATAGATAGATAGATAGATAGATAGATAGATAGATAGATAGATAGATAGATGATAGATAGATTTAAACACTATCTCGTAAAAGGCAGAATTAATTGCTCCAGGGTTACCCTTCTTATTATGTACCTATTAGCCTACATCCCTGTACTAGGGCAATAGTCTGCTCCCTGGTGACTGTTTGAGACTGAGTGGGCGAGACAGAGAGACAGAGAGAGAGAGAGAGAGAGAGAGAGAGAGAGAGAGAGAGAGATCCTGTTGCCCATAAATCGCACCGTCACACGCACTAAAGCTTCCTTCCATCATCTCTGCCGGAGGAGAACTGAGCATCACTTCTCTCATTCAGCCCGCCGCTCCTCTCGCTCCTCTCGCTCCCGGAGCTTCCACAGGCACCAACAGTTTCATCCTCTTCCACAGCCTGTCCAGAACACATCGCAGCGCTCGTTTGCGGCTTGGCTTCGGGTCTGACAAGGGGCTGGACACGGACAGAAGACTGAAGTCCACTTCTGCTGCAGAACTCCCTCCGCGCACGTTTCCAAGATGAGCGAGGTGAGTGCGCGTGTGCGCAAACAGCGTGAATCATGATCGGTGCTGAGATCAGTTTGGGGCATTTGGTGCAGGCTACAAGTGCAGTACTTTGAGGTGTCTTGCTGCAGTCTTCCTCCTCTGTTAGGTCGTGTTCTCTCCATCATATCAAACCCAGTGTGAGCATCACGCACCTGTGTGGAAGCAGCCGTGTCCGCGCACTCGCCCCGCGCCGTCACCCCCACAAAACCCGCATCCAAGGTGCGGTTAAGAATCAGAACAAAATGTTTTAGCGCAGCGCTGTCGACTCTTGCTTGGCTTGTGTCCCAAGTCTGACAGAGCCACTGCAATGAGAGGCGAGCAGCGGTGACACCAGCTCACATCGCCAGTGGGCACTGTGAACATCTGCTGGAGCATGAGGGTTTCCCCAAAGTAGGGTCCGGGGACCTCCGGGGGGCCTTGTGGTGTTTTCTAGAGCATCCACAAAATTGGGATTTTGTTGAATTTATTTAATTCAAACTCATTGTGGAACATTGACGAACAATTTATCCTTTGCTCCTCTTGCACGACGGAGACAGATGAACCACTGTGCAGTGCTCAGTGCATTTTGCGATGCTTTAGGGTTTCTGGGTATCCATGAGAAATTATAGAGATAAGAGCCTGTTTTTTTTTTCCTGCAGAGTGCTTTAAAAAAGCTCACTTGTGAACGTACACCATGCAGTATATAAAGTACTTTATTTCCTGCAGAACCACTGCATGGATCCTCCCTAAACTGGCTGCATATGCATCATTTTTGCCCTTGCATAATAAAGCAGCTTTTTAATGATAGGGGGCATGATGCAGGCATCAGCACTAATGGAGGAAGACTTAGGGTGTGTGGTCATGTATGAGTGAAGTAGCAGCATCTATGGACACTTCACTGACTGTTGATAATGTTGATATGTGGTGGCTGATAAGAAAATTTCTCAATACAGTACAACAATGGAAACGTCAAACTAAAAATGTTATAAATACGGCTTGAGTCTGGCTTGCAGGAGTCACGCAGTTCAGTTGTCTGCTGAAGCTGTCTGTCAGTTATTTATTACTTCTGGGATCTATTCCTAATCCTGAAGGTTTAACCTGCAAGTTGACCCGGATGCAGCTCTACAATGAAAAAAAAAATGTTCAGCTTATCTTAGACTTCTTCGCAGCAACTTGTGTGAAATCTATGAATGTGTGCGCGAGGTGTCATGATTGTGGTGTGGAATAAAAATGATAACCAGGCAGATGAAATACAGATGTGTTATGTAACCCACTAACTCCTACAGCTCAGTGTGTCTGCAGGAGCAGCGATGGTCACTTAATCGATCAATCCCAAGTTGATAAACGCAGCGTCCTGTTGGTCCCGGTGGAGTGATGATTTTCACTTCTCTGTCACAGAGGTAGAGCGTCGCCCCAAAGGGACCGTTCATTCCGTGCATGTGCTGCGTCTCCGTGGTCCTCGCTACTCACTTCCCTGCCCGGGGCAGATGGGAAGTGTCAGTGTCTTTTGATATGAAGCAGATGATGCCACTGCTGCACATGGGAGATTTGAAATGTAAACACTGAATGATAGATTGAACATCTGCCGGTCGCTCCTGCACTTCACTGATAGCTACAAATCCGAGCATTTTGGAGGCCTGCACTCTAAAAATGGAGTCTGGCTGAGCTGAGACACTTCGACACACCACTTACTGCCTTCAGTTTGCCTGCACAGCACAAAATTGTAGTTGGAAAGTTCGAATCCAAACCTGCTTTCTAAAAAGGACAGAGAACATCTTGCTGCTGTAACAATTTTCTCAAAATTTGAGCTGAAACGATCAGTTGATTAATCAGTTACATCATGATAATCATGATGTCATGTTTCGAACAAAAACTCTCCAGATCCAGCTTGTTATTTTGGAGGATTTGTTTTCTAATGTGACAATGAATCAATAAATTGGGTTTTCAAGGGCGGCTTATTGGAAAAAGACGTACACGTGGGCTTTAGGAAGCTGTAACAGGCATTTCCCACTATTTCCAGACATTTTGTAGAGCAAATGATTGATGAGTTAACCAAGAAAGAAACCAGCAGATTCATTGATTTTGAAAATAATGGTTACTCTAAGACATTTTGCCCAAATCTCCACACTTCTGTTTTCCCTTTCTTTCATATAAAAACTACTAAGTAAGATGAACAAGTCCACGCTGTCCTTTTCAAAACACCCTTGCGTGGCTTTGAATGTTTAATTTTTCATCGCATCTGAACGCAGCGCTTTATATTGTGCAGCCGCTGACCTACAGTTGCACACAGCAGCGCCTCTAACCAGGCATAATCTCTGGTGGCCATCCGGGCCATCCCATTTCTATCGCACGCCATTTGGATGGATCCAAGTTGAAACCGTGACCTCGTGCATTAGACTGCAGCCGGGCCACAATCCCGACGGATGAGGCACTAAGTGGAGTGTAAAAAGCATTTATTGTTTTTTTTTTTATATTTCAATTTTAAACCTACTTCCTGTAACACCAGATGATTCACACTCACACACACACGTGTACTAATGTATGTAATGCAGACACAGAGTGGCACTTATAGACACACACATGTACACTTTGGGTCTTTGTAGACAGAAAACAGGATGTGATTAAGACACATTAACTCATACACGATAAGACTGTCAAGATGAAGTGTTTAGCAATCAATAATACTATTCATCTTAATAACAATATTACTACAAGAGCACCCCACAGTAGATTATCTTGATGTGCACTTTCTCCTGCTGTAATTTGCGGAAGCAGATGAGGGTGTGTGTGTCACAACTCTCCAGCCTATCTGTGAGCTACATACAGTCTCATTGAAGTAATGGCGATGAGCTATCGCGCTGCACCGTCCCACCGCTTTGACAGACTGTCTCCTCCAGCTGAAATCTTGTCACCCACTGCCTCATTTCCTCCTCTTTCTTTTCACGAGCTTCTATTCATCTCCCCCTCTCTCCCCCCCTCTCTGTATCTCCCTACTCTCTCTTTTTGCTCTAAAGGCTCGACTGTATTCTCCTTAGCAACAGCGAGAGAGGACTCAGGCAGGGTATTAACACTTACATGCGCACATCCGGGAGCTAACATCTGCACAGCGTGAGGCGCTGAACAAGTCAAAAAGAGAAAGGGGAGCAAAAAGGGGGAGAGCGAGGAGGGGGGTTGACACTTTTAATTTGTAGGAATATGAATGGAATATGCAGGCAATTCAATGAGTTCGGGGTCGTTATGTAATTAATGTTTGGCAGCGGCTCCACTTTTGACAGCTGTTTGGTGGATTTTCCTTTTATCCCTGCTCACTCTCAAAAGCAGGACGGCATTAGAAAGAAAAATGAGGAGTCAGAGTCATTTTTAATACTTTTAAAATAAGGCGAGTAATCCAGAAGTGACTTCATGTACTGCAGTGCGCACACACACACACACACACACACACACACCATCAAGTAAGAGAAAGGTAGCTTTCTCATTATGCTGGTAATTATCACTTAGCAGGCTTACCCCCTCACAAAAAGCCACCCTATTGGTAGCAAGCTGGCAGGGGATAATTACCACGGTCTGATGTGGCTCGGAGGCCAATCTGAAGCTAGTGAAGTAAAACTGACAAAGCGCCAATCCTTGTTTCTCTTTGCCAATCTGTCTCTCTCCATCTATCAGTCCCCTCTCCTCTCCTCCCCTCCACTTTCTCCCTCCTCGCCCTCTTCCTCCCCCTCTCCGCATCTTCCTCTCCACCCCCGCCTTCCCTCCGACCGAGATTCTACAGCATCTGGCATGTCTGGAAATCACTGGCTTTCCCCTACTCCTTCATGGAGGTATAATCCTTTTATTTTCTGTCTATAAATACATTTCTGCTGAGCTTTTAGAGGCTTTCTGCCTCTTTTTTTTCCTTCCCCCCCTCTGACAGCAAGTGCAGCACTAAGCCCTGTGTGTGTATGGCTTAAGAAATGTCCTGTATGTGTGTTTTCAAAAAAAAAAAAAAAAAAAGACACCGTTGAGAGTTGAGCCGAGACAAGCACAAGCTGAGAGAGGGGACCAGGAAAGGAGGTGTTTTTCTATTAAAGGAGACCTAAAGATGTGCTGCCAGTCCCTGAGTTGTTGCCCCTGCTTTTTAGCCTCCGTGTCTCTATCCCACCATCGCTAATCTCGTCCCCTTGTTTTGTCTTCTACCCAATCACCTGATTTCATTTCCCAAAGGGTTGAAGCTGGGAGTGTTTATCTGATATCAAACGCTGAAATGTGAGTAAGTGAATGTTTGATGATGGGATGCGTGTTTTGAATATCAATTGCAAATTACTTTGAAGATGGAAAAGCCACCGCTGAATCTTCCCTTCTTGTCAAGCAGCAGCTATTCCTCTAAACAAGCACATCACTGTTTAGTGTCTTTTAAGATAAAACAAGTAGAAACATTAATCCATTCTGCGGAGGATCTTTTGTATGACAAGTCTCAATGAGGGCTGATTGATGATCTGCTGATTAATCATTTTTGGCCGCACAATGTCAGAAAATGGAAAATGAATGTCACAAGTTCACAAAGTCTTGCAGCTTGTTCTGTCTCACCAAACAGGCCAAACACTGAAACATATTTCATTTACGATCACATTCAGAGAAAAGCAGCAAATCCTCAAACTTGAGAAGCTAAAATCGGCAAACATTTGACTTTTTGAAAAACTGAAATACCTCAACAACTGCTAAATTGAGTCCTATGGCAAACGTTCATGGTCGCCAGAGGATGATTCCCCATGAATTTGGTGATCCTCTGAACTTCCAGCTAGCACCACCAGCAGGCCACCAAGTTTTCATTTATCCAGTGAAATATTTCAAATCCACTAGATGGATCAGCACCATTTTTTAAAAGCAGATATTCATGCTTCCCAGAGGATCCTCCTAACAGCTTCATTGACTCACTGACTTTTGCTCTAGTGCCACACTGGTGGCTGGCATTTGTTGTTTTGAGTAAAATTCCTTGAGCGGATGAATTGTTGTGTCGTGCTGCTCACCAAGACTAAAAACATGTTCACATCAAAATACTTACTGTGAGTTCTATAGATTTTGGTGCACTCTCCTGAAGCCCTCTCATTATTACATATTCTATATGAAGTCCTCTCACACGCAACGCCATCTATTATCCTCATCTACCCCCGGGAATCGTAACTATTTCTGAATCACTCCCTCACCGCACAGACCCACACCCACTGACTTATATAAAGCCATTAACTGGCATTGTGCTATTTTTAGTGGGCAGGTACAGTGTGTTTCAGCATGAGGAGATTGTTATGGCTTGAGAACAGAGGCTGACGGGAGCCGAGCTGCAGAATTTAACAGATGGAGGAATGGGCTGAATAAAGATTCAAGTGGTCGTAAAGTCAGAGGAAACACACGGATGTGTAAAACGTGATGGTTAAATACACAAACACCAAGGTTCTTCTCCTTGTTTTGCATTGTTGGAGGATTAAATGTTACCGTTATTGTTAGTTACTGTTAGCCTACAATAAAGTTGATCAGAGATTATAGATAATGTAAGTGTAATGCAGCATTGCTTCATACAGGTTAAGCTCTTAAGCTGGAGGTCGTCTATCTTTAGAGCCAAATGTGCTTTTTTTTAAATATAAAATACAACACAACATTATCTTGTGACCCTTGTGTCCATTATAGCTCTGTTGTTGTCAGACTGGATGTTAACAGCTCAAAGTTCAGCTCCAATTCTAATTATATTCAAGCCTTAAGTTCATTAGAACCTGCAGCCAATCAGAGCCCATTAGAATCTGTAATTAAGCTCTAAAACAGCAGTCTGAGTGAGCAGAAGTCCTGGCTGCACGGAGCATTCAGAGAGCTTAACAGCCTGGTCCACTTACAGTAAGAGCAGCTTTGAGCAGATGTTCTGCTCGTACAGTAGCACACACTCAGCACCAACGCACATCTGGCTGCCCGGCCGAACACAGGCCGCTGCCTGAGCGTCCTCAGAGGAGTGATGAAGAGGAGGAGGGGGGGGAATACGGCAGCAAGATGGAAACAACAATCGGGTGGGTGTAAAATTGGCAAAAAGGGTAGAGAGCAGAAGAGGAGATGAAAAGAGAGAAGAGCATGAGTCGGCCCGGTCTAAATATGTAAGCACTCGTGGAAAATATAAGGTGGATAAAAACGCCCCCCTCGAGTGCCGTATGTTATGTAAGAAGATTGGAAAAAAGAGGCAGGGATACATGAGATGGGTAGCTGTAAAAAGAGAAACCTCCAGCCAAAAAGCCTGCTTCCCTTTTTTCTTGCCACAAAAAAAAAAAAAAAGCAAAAAACAAAAAACAGTGTCAGTGTCGCCTCCAACAAATGATGCATCCTCCCTCTGGACCAATCGGTAATGACTCCACTAAGTCACCTTATTTTGACTCGTAATTATTGCATCCCCCCGTGGGCTAGTTAGCACTGTTGCTCTACTCATTTATCTTTTCAGCTAGTTTCCCAAGACAGCCTTTTCATTTAATCGTTACGTAGAGGCAGAGAGATGTGTTTTGTTATTGGCTTTTTTTTTTCCCCAACACTTTTTATGTTTACATATTGTTCCCCGTGCAAAAACACCAGATCAGTAAATGTTAGGATCTCAACAAAAGCACAAATCTGTTACCTGAAGTTTAACTTGAAGTCACAACAAAAGACAGTGTGAATTGTTGATTTTAAGCGCTCACAGAAGTATAATTTAAAGAAAAGCTCTCATACTGAAGCACGAAACACTTCAATGACAGAGTTATTGTTTCTGCAGAGGATTTGATCATCAATTGTCATTTTTAAAGCAAAATTCCCAAATATGATCTGTTTCCAGCTTTAATTTCTCTTGTTGCGATAATAAACATCATAAATATCTTTGGGTTTTGGATGATTGAAGCATTTTGAATACGTCAACGTAGAGTTAATCATCAAACTAATCAGTAATGAAAAGAACTGTTAGTTTCAGTTCCAAATGATGACCCCAAATTCCCCCCCCCTGAAAACAAAACACCTCCGCAAATAAGTTTGGATTGGACAACAGACAGGAACAGTGGGCTGGGTTGTGACTTTAATCATTTCTGACAATTGCAGGCAGCTCTCTAGGTCCTTATATAACTAATCTAATATTTATTATGTTTGTTCCATGAAGACTTGGCTTTGAGATGCAGGGATGGTGGAAAAGGGCCAGCGAGGAGCGGATAAAGAAATGTGACAGAAGTGTGAGAAAAACAGCTCGGGGAGGTGCATACCCCAGAGGGAAACCTTGTTGTAAATGAAGTGCATCGCATTGTGTGAGCGGAGGAGAGTGTTGGGAGCGGATGGTGGGGTGCATGTGTTTCTTGCTTCTGTATATGTGTGTACAGTACGAGCATGTGCGCGTGTGCGCGCCCATCTGGACTCCATTTATGCCAGCCGAGTCTCCACTGAATAGGTAGTGTATGTTCCAATCTTTCTCACTGAGCCAGTCTGCGAGCTTATTTTTTTATCACCCTCTTGCTACAATGCATGTCTCTTTCTCTCTATCTTGCCTCCCTCTTCCTCCATATGTGTCTTTCTCTCTCTCTATCACCTTCAGCGGCTCCCCAGGGCAGGCTGTTAAATGCTGCAATCTGTCTCTGTCTCCCGTCCTTACCCTCCCACCTCCCCCGCCCTCCCTTCCCTTCCTCTCTTTCTCTCAGCCTTTCTCCGGGCCTCGCTGCTCATGCATCACAGCGCTAACTACCACATGTAAAAGAGGGAAATCCCTGACTAAAAGCAGAGGGTGGAGGTAGGAGGGGTGATGAGGACACATCTCAAGAGGGGTTAATGCTAGCTAGTCATTTGTGATTAAGAGGGAGGAAGTGGAAAAGGCTAGAGAGGAAGAAAGGATGAGACAAAGTGAAAGACAGATGATATGAGGATTATTATATGATGATTTCAGGGTCAGAGGTCAAATTCTAACTTAATTTCAGCCAATTCAGAAGGCTAATATCTGACCTTTAGATGCAGAAACGTCTTCACGGGGAGAAAAGCGCTGAATTAAAAGCCAACGTGTTTCCTCTACATCCCATTAACACAGTTACTTTCTTACAGGAAGCTGCGCGGCTCACTAACATTAATCTCCCGTCGATCACAAAGCAGCTTCACTGGAGCAAAAGGGGGTTAAGTGCCCTCATAACTAACAGAGGCGTGAGGGGAAAGTGGCTCTTAGAAGTTATTTTCAAGCAGAATTTCCCAGCAGGTCCGAGACACGGGCTGACGACCTTCCGCGCGGTCACACGTTTTTTTTTTTAAACCCACGGAGGTTTGGTTTGTGTTTTAAAAAGAGAATAAGTGAAGTGACTGCCACTCTGAAATGACCCTTAGAGACGGTGTGAGGACATTAAGGATGGTGAGGAGAGAGGAGACGATAATGGAGGCAGAGATGCTCTAAGAATGGAGAACATGATTTTGTTATTATCAGGGATAAACCAAATCTGAATATATAATCAAACACATTAAGCTATTCAGGCCAACTTTTCCATATTTCATTTTCTCCACCATTAATTACCAAAATGGTGATTAAAGACTTTATGACAGTTGCTGTTGGATCTTGGTGATGTAGTGACTGCTTGTGGCTACAATTAAAGGTCAGATTTTTCAGATGTTTAAAGGGCCAATCCCCCACACAGTTTGGTGTTTTGAAGCTGTTTTAGCAGATGCCTCGGGAGATTTGAAAATATGGTAACTTCTTGTCTACATCAGCTGAGAGGACAGTTCTGATATTTAGTGGCCAACAAGAGACAAGGCACTTAAAGTGAAGCAAAGCGCTGGGACTAAACTCATTCTTCTGCTCTGTTTTTCTCTTCTTTCCGTCATCATCTCTCACTTTCTCAGTTTAAGTGGTTCTAAAGTGTCTCTTTCGGGCTCTTCCTGGTCTTCTCAGTCTCTCACGCTGATCTGCCATCCAATCCAATCTGACTGAAACTAGATGCCTGCTCACCCTTTTATTCACCAGTCATTAACATGTAATGGTGTTTGCCAGTCACCAACTGCACACACAGAGATACATCCAGTGTTTGGAATTAAATTGAAGCCCCTCACACGCATTGAAAGAACAGTGCTAAAGGAGGGAATTAGAGAAGATGATGAGAGAGAAAAAATATTCTGACATCCCTGATAGGTGAATTGTGTCAAGCTTTAATTCTGGGCAATGTAAACAGGTTTTATGAATTGGATTATTTATTTATTTTTTTTACATTGTTTGACATCTGCTGCCAAAAACATGACGAATTTCTCCCTCAATCACTTTTGATTTAATTAAAAATAATCAAACAATTTGGGGATTAGTATTAGATATGTTTCTCCGCTCATTTACACAGCTTTTCCCTTTAATTTGTCACCCATCTGTATTCATGTTTGTACTTTTGGGTTTTTTATCCTCATGTTTGTCAAGGCCAAATTCCATTTTCTCCTCTCAGCTGTTGAAAGAGGATCCTCTCTGAGCAAAAGCCCGTTTTAATGCCTCCTTCACCGAAAGCCCCTGCTCCTCTCACTGTGTGATGTGTGCTAATGCTGAACATACAGCCTCCCTCTTCCTCTCTGCAGTGTTTCCCCCGCTTGCTGCAGACACACTCACTCATATCTCTGCAGTCTTTTCCTCTTTCTACCTTGCCGTGTCTCGCCACTTCTCTTTTTTTTCCGTTTTTTTACTCCCTTCTTCTGTCTGCCCCTCTCTCTCCGTTGCACCATTGCTGCTCATTTTCTTGCTTGTTGCCTTGATGGTTCGGCACGACTGCAGTGGTGCAGTGAGAACTTTTTTTTTTTTTGCACTCCCTGAAATAGGGCTGAATAATTTCAGGGAGAAAAGAAAAATCTAATTGCTTGTTTTTCTAACCAATAATGCAAATGCAATTTAAATCAGTTTAGGTGGTAACTACCTCTCAACTCTGCAGTGAAGAATGGGAGAAAGATGTCATAACGCTGCTTAAATTGGGACTTTATTTGTCTCCTGTAGCAGCGAACATAACATTTAGCCTCTTGAAAGCTTCAATGCTGCACCCTGAATTTATCCAGACACGTGATGGGTGACTGCAGCCACCTAATAGGGATGTCACGGTGAGGAAACTTTCTCTCATGTTAATACATTTGTGACAACAGAGGCGTTACTCGTTACACCAGACATTTTTCAAGAAAAGGCATTCGTGTAGCACGCTTTGGGCTACTTTGATCTGTAATGTTACATCTTTATATCTTTCCCTTAAATCTGAAATATTGCTAATACGCTTGCTTTTCACTTTGACACCAAATCCTCCACCGTCATCCTGTCAGTCAGCTCTCCTTACTCTTGTCTTATGATGAGGGAAATCTGGCTCCTGCTACTCTTTGGCCAACTAGCTACAGATTAAAACACTTGTGTTTTACAAATTAGACCAGTTTTAACTGATTAAATGATGTATATGCTGATGGCCAATCAGTGTATAGCACACTAAGTAACACAAATTTCAGAGGCAGGCCCGCTGCCCTAAACAGACTGTAATGCGGCTGTGGCTATGTGCTGGCTCTCATCATATTCACTGGCGGAGACTCCCTCCCACAACAATTTCAATTCAGGTTACGTCACACACACACACACACACACACACACACACACACACACACACACACACACACACACACACACACACACACACACACAATGCTACCTATCTCTTATTGGCCGAGCTTTCCCCCTTCAGGGCACGGGCTTGTAGTCTACATTGTTTCAAACATGATGTGTTTATACTGAGCAATAATCTCAAATGTATCCTGTTCTACACAATAATAGAATCTGAGGAAATGATTCAGCTTGTTGAGATCATGACTGGGTTCTTTTTTTCAAGCCACTAAATCAGAGAGAAATCACCTCCGAGATAAACTTGACTGGTTACTGCTTACAGAAAAACTGACCAATCTAGCTGACGACCAACTGTTGTGGTAAATCACTCCCTGATTGAGGACGCAGGTGTAAATGCAATTGCTGATGGCTGAATTCCATTTAGCTGGTTTCAGGGTCCTGGCATTGTGCATGCTTGCTCACTTTCATACCAACATCCTGGCAAAAATCAACACTGAACTTTCACTTCTCACAGGTTTCGATATAAAAACAAATAGTTGCTCAGACTAAGTCACTCTTTACATGTATATGTTTTCTTTCCGGCTTGTTCTCTAGCACCCCGTCTCTACCTCTTCCTACTTGCCTGTCATTTGAATTTCCTCTCTCCCAGCTCTTCGTCTCGCCCTACTCTCCTCCTCTTCCTCCCTCTCTCTTCACTGTGCCTCTCACCCCCAGTCCCTCTCCTCCTCCTACCAGACACATACTGTATACACTTGCAGTCACTGAACATTAGTTTTCTTCGCTGTCTGGCTTTGAACGTGGGCCCTGGATTGGCTGTTGACCCACTGGGTTTCTTTTGCACGTGTGCACACACACACACACACACACACACACACACACACACATCATGCTCACAGACTGTATGAGCGCAGGAAAAACTCCCACACAAATCATCACATCAGCACACGCATGCACTCATGTAGACATAGGTGCACACACACACATGCACACACACACACACACACATGCAAACACATGCAAACACACACACACACACACAGACTCCTGCTGAGTTATTGGCAGGGCTGGAGTGACAGGCCTGTCCTCACAACTTATTCACGCTCTCTTGGAGATTGTGTTATGCATGGGCCATTTGCTACATGGATCATAAAGTGCAATAAGGACAGAGTTAAGCAGGGATAGATGGCGCATACACACACTTAGACTCACACACACACACACATGGATAGGCATGGGAGCACACACATGGACATGCGCAGATTCCCCTTTTTTTCTCTTCCATCTGAAACGACATTGCATAATTGCAGAATCTGTCAAAATCTCTCCCCCCCCCTCCCTGTCCATGTCCCACTGTCAGTTTTCTTCACTCTCTCCTGTATCACTGACCACAAGAGTAACACTAATAATGTAGCAGCAAAAAAAAAAGCAAGTACAGCTTTAAGGACTGAAGAAAAAAGTTAGAAAAAAAATGAAAGAGAAGCAAGAGGGAGCCGAGGGAGAGGAGCTGTTAGAAGTATGACAGCTAATGAAGGTCTGAGTTAAAAATATCATTTTTAACAAGGAAAATGAGAGAAGTGAAGGAAAGCTTAGATGAGAATTTAGACATGGATTCACATCTCCTACTCCAAAAAAGTCCATAAGTACCATTTCTCATTACACCCCATGACATAAAAACACATACAGAACAACAACACAGCGAAAACCATAGTGAGGTGACAGAAAATCTGAGAATATTAACCTAAAAATGGTCACACACACACTTTTACTTCTATTTTAGGCAGTATTCATTGATTTTTTTTGGCCACCTGGAGGTGACAGAACAAGCTGTAAACATATTATCACCTCATGAATATGGCTAACATCTTTAATAGTAGCCTATTTACATATCTAGCCGACACCAAGCAACAGTCATTTAGAGTTTTGTGTCAGGCCACTTGCCAAAAGTCCAATATCCCCTTTAATTCTAGCTCTGGTCTTGTCAATGCTCCTTTATGTCTGCTAGCTGGTCGCTACCCTTTTTAT
The DNA here is from genome assembly GCF_042242105.1 of Pempheris klunzingeri. NCBI lineage: Eukaryota > Metazoa > Chordata > Actinopteri > Acropomatiformes > Pempheridae > Pempheris > Pempheris klunzingeri. The sequence goes on along the minus strand of NC_092034.1, from coordinate 4,947,202 downwards.
GTCTGCTGAGCAGGAGACGCAAAGTGGGTTTATCAAACACTTTCTGCTGAAACGAGCTGGAAATGAGGTCGATGAGAGCTCATCAAAACCAAAACAATGAGCTTAAAGATGCTAAAATGCTTTGTAGACCCGAGGGAAACTGCAGACTTGGCTGATATTCCTAGAGGAGTTGTAACTATGACCGACATCTTTCACATTAGACATTATTCTTCAATTGCTGATATAAAAATACTGGTGAGTGCAGCTTAAAGAAGCTTTGTAAGGCCAGAAATGCCCCTAGATGTAGCGTAAATGTGCTAACAAGTGGCATATTTTAGGAGGCAAAAGCAGTTACATCTCATACTATTGTAATTATACATATGAACAGTTGTGAAGTGAGCAAATATGAGAGAAATTGGTGAAAGAATGAGAGCCAAGAATAGAAAATACCTAAATTGAAGCATAACTAGGTAAGTGAATGACAAAATGAGAGATCCAGAAAAGGAAGTGAGGCCGTTGGCTGAAAACAAACTGGATTTCAGTGAGACAGAAAAACAGGTTATAAAATTAGATCACTTGTCTGGAGATGGCAGAGATGTTAGCCCCTGTCATTTTCTGTTTCTTCTCTCTGACGGTAAACATGACAAGATGTAGGAGAACCTGACTTTCCCACATGCTCATTCAGCAGTGAATGGGTCACTTAGAGTCCCTCATAATGCTTCCAAGAGGACACCATGCAGTCTTCTGCTTCTCGTCCAGTCTGCCAGGAAGTGTTTCTGAGCAAAATGTGAAACTATTGGGCCGCACTGTTTGGCAGAATACTGTAACAGAAGTGAGCACAGTGGGAGCTGTAATATTTATTAAAACCATGACACTTGGACCGTTCAATCATGACTGAAAACACCTACATTTGGCAGGATGTTGCGTAGTTGTGTAGATGCTGTGGTACACAACATGTTTCACGTTTTGTGTGTGTGCCTTTAGGTACATGGATGTATATATACACACTACTCACAAAAAGTTAGGGATATTCGACTTTCAGGTGAAATATATGGAAAATGTAAAAAGTGAATGCTACAGTGATATTATATCATGAAAGTAGGGCATTTAAGTAGAAGCATGCAATGGTCATTTCTTCATTTTAAACAATGTATTTGAAGAAAATCTAACAACAGTGGTAGGTAAACCACAACAAAACATTTTCAGTGTCTCAATAAATTGGGATGTGGCCAAAGGACGTCCACTCCTCTCCTTTCTGTGACTCTTCCAGTCTCTGTATCACTGTTCCAACCTCCTGATGACACTCTGTGACCCTCTAAGCTCAGTGAACACCTCCGTCTGAGGACTTCCTGTTTGAAGCCTCCAGTGTTGAGATGCTGCTGATCAACTGTTAGGTGTCGTCTTGGTCTCATGATGTCAGAATGTGAACAGCAGGATGAGGAGGACTGTTTAAATACCAATTCTAACTGAAGCAGGAAATATATTGGTGGATTCATGGATCAAACCTGTTGTGAATGTTGCTGTTAAGCTTCTTGTTAGAGAACAGCAGCTTGTGCAGAAAGTCCTGAGACACTGAACAGTTGGACATGTGCATTCAAAGGTTTAGAGAAGGTCACATTAAGTTCACCTGGAAAGGTTAGAATGCATTTTAGGTTCATCCTGAAATTTCACCCGAAAGCCAAATATCCCTAACTTTTTGTGAGTAGTGTGTGTATATGTATATATATATATATATATGTGTGTGTGTGTGTGTGTACAATAAACATCCCAGTCTAAGTGTCTTCTAAACAAGTCGTCTCAGGTGTAGAGCAAAAGTCCATACAATAATGTGACTACAGTTACAGTTCATGTTGCTCAAAGTATTCTTTTTTCTTCTCCACAGCTGGCATCCACTAACTCTGCTAACAGCAGCCAGACGACTGCAGCTGATAATAAAGGTACGTTTGGGTTTTCTTTACCCTCCCTATGATGAAGCCCAGCATGCTCTGTTGGGAATCATTTGTCGCCTGTGATAAAATCACTGTCACTGTCACTTGATGCGCCGCTTTCCTCCTCCTCTTGGCAGACAAGTGCTCATCTAGCGGAAAAATTGGCAAACGGTGTGACCAACGGTTTGGTCACTTTGCAACCCCTTAAACAGCTTTATTCATTCAGGCGAAGTCTCTCAGCAGACATCAACAACTTTCCTCAGAGAAAGAGGTTCTGAGAGTCTTCGGGCTTGTTTGTAGTAATTTCTTCTGCGCTTGAGTCAATGACATAGGCAAAGAAAACATTTTCAGGGAAGCCCAAGTAAGTCTTTTAAATGACTGGCTTTATAATCACTTGTATTAGATCACGCAGAAGGAAAGGTAAAAGGTGCAAAGTCTTGATTGTAATGGTTAGTACATTACGTTAGTCAAAGCTGCAGGCATTTGTTGCCGGTCACTCTGGAGATCCAAACCTGTCAGGGGAGTCAGAGGCATCACTAAATCTTCGCCAAGTGTCTGGAAGGCATGTGTGTAGCCGCCTCTCATCGCAACCTTATTTTCTTCTGTTCTCTGCCTCTTTCTTTCTCTGTCCCGCTCTCCCTCTTTGAGCTTCCACCATACAAGAAACTTGACATTCTGCTTTACAGAGGTCAGACCTCTGATTTTCCATGAGCTAAGCAACCAATACGAGGCAGCATTCTGGCAGGAATCACTATTGTGTCAGCCAGAAAAAGTTGGCTGCGGTTTAACTTTTGTGCAACGTTGCTCATCAATAACCAATTTCAGCACTGCAGAATTTACCATCTATCAATGCAACACTGATCTGGATCAGCCAGTGGCATGAGGTTGCTTGTCATGTGAATGTGTCATGTATTAACTTTTTATTTCCTTCTCCACATCTCTTTTACCATTTCGAGATCTTTCCGTTTTGTGTCTCAGTTTTTTCTGAGACTACATCAAATGTTTCCTTTCTCATCACCTATACTTCCTCTGCTTTAATGTGCCTGACATTAATTGTGCAACAAGGTTTTCCATTATAGCACAGAGGCAAAGTTCACCTGCTGTCATGGCTACAGCGCCGTGCTGCTACCGCACACGTATGAGGAGAATGTACAGTAGAAATCTAGATATCTCAAGGCTAACCATAGTGCTCTGATTCATACTCTGCTAGCTGCAAGTTCATCTTAAGGGTCGGACATTTTTAGTCTATTTGTCTTTAAAAGACAAGATTTTAAGTAATCCTTGGGCATGACTGGACTCATCTACAGGGTGTGTTGTTTGTTCATCCACACACTTCTTCGTTTTCTGGTCAAGAAGAAAACTCATTGAGATACTGCTAATAACTCAGTGTCACTTCCTGTCCAATCTGCTGCGCGTTAACCTCCACCTTTTCCCCTCCGCCCCTACAGAGAAGGCATCAGCAGCGAAGCCTCAGGAACAGGAGGAGGAGATCGACATCGACCTGGAGGCGCCGGAGACGGAGAAGGCAGCGCTCGCCATCCAGAACCAGTTCAGACGTTTCCAGAAGAAAAAGAAGTAGAGTGACTGATTATAAAAAAAAAAAAAATTAAATGAGAGAAAAAAAGAGAAAAAAAAAAGAAAAAAAAATTCCGCAGATGTACAGAAATACAGTAAATGGTTCAGATGAGTGGTTTGGGGGTGACGGAGCAGGGATTTTAATTGTTCAGGATTTATCGTCATATTATGCAAATTGTCATGAAATGCCTTTTTGCATGAGAGATCGAGTGATATCAAGGACGCTGAAGTTGGGAGGGTCGAGAAAGAGGGAAAGGATGAGGAAAAAAGGTGGAGATTTGGAATTTATAATCTAGCATGAAGAAATACTGTAACCTCCCGTCACCAAATTAACCTTTGCAAATGTCCCCACATATCACCTGTGTGTCCCTCGATGCTCCCGAACGTGCAACTCCTACCCCCTCGTCCTCGCTAGCAGATGCAACACAAGCCCAGCTCACAAGCAGAGAGAGGTTGTGCAGACAAACGCTTCTCTCTGCTGACTGACAGAACAAGCACACGTCCTTCAGCGGCGATTGAAACAGGAACGCACAAAAAGAAGAGAAGCACACTCTCTAGTTTCCAGGTTCTTCTCTTTCCGCCTCCTTCGCCATCACAAGCTTTCTCTCATTCTGTCCCCCCTCTCTCTGCAAGAATGAAAATAACACCGAGTAAGTGTCTCAGGTGTAAAATCACCCTTGCATCACCTCCTGTGTAGGCCAGATATTGGATCGCCTCTGCCAGTCTGATCTCACAGGTGACGGAGGTGGTGGTCATGGAAACTGGCTGCTAACACAGTCAGAGGCAATTTGCTGCAGGCAAGATCAATACGTGATGGAAAAGTAGGCCCACCGTGCGCTCACATGAGTCGTTAACACCTCTCTCACACATTATCGACACATTAGTTATCATCAAGTGTTTATGTGTCTACAGTGTCGGCATCTTTCAACGGTCTCCCAGCGATCTGATGCCGTTTAGTATCAATAAGCTCTGGACTACCGGATGGAAAATTCATTCAAACCTTCGTCCCTGCTCGTTTGAAAACAACCATTTGAAGTGGTTTTAATGAAGTATGTGCTATTAGATCTGAAGAGGTGTCAGCGGTGGCCGCGGTGAAGCTCTCCGTCACCGACAGTCCAAGGACGAGTAATGATAAATAATTCTCACTGTTTTGATTTGATTAAACTAAGAACAGAAGGGGTTTGGCACAGGAGGAGAAGTCTGGCAACGTGAGACGATGTTTTCCTTCACACATCTTGGATGTAAACTGACTCTCCTCAGTGCCGGTTACAGCTTGGGAGAATTATATAGTGTCCTGAGCGTTGACCGCCCTCCGAGCACTGATCTCTCTGTTACCGCTGCTACACATTTGCCACTTGAAATTCTTCAACTTCTTTGCAAACAGTGTTGGTCTTTGGTTTCAGACCGAGTTAGACTCAAAGGAGGCTTGTCATTTCTAGCCGCTGACCCTCCACTTTTGCGGGTGAAACTGTCACAGGCAGTTTTCTTTTTATTTTTTTGAACTAACTCCTCAGCTACATTACCTAAGGTTGAGTTGATTCTGGCCGATATATTTTTGTTGTTTGCAGCTGACCTCATGCTCTTTCTCAGCTGATGGATTTATCATTGAGATCTCCATAACAACTGAGCCAACGCCATCCAGTGAGAAAGACTGAGATGCTAGGAGAAAAAGCTAGTAAGGGCACCTTGAGTAAAGCGGTTTGGTCCCTCCCGCTGACTAAGGCATATTCATATACAAAAAAAAGAAAGAATAAAAATTAAATCTGCATGAGAAGAGGCTGCTAATACAACATAAAAGTGGCTAAGTATCACACAAAACAGAAACTGAATGCAGCATACATTGTTATCATGGCACAGCTCAAGGCCTCAGCACCTTTCTACTATCTTTACACAACCAGGAATAGTTTTGAACTCCAGCAGGCCAGACACAACGCCCGAAGCCACTGATATAGAATGACGTTTGCCATACAACTGGCATCATATTGCTTCTCAGCCTAAAGTCACATTTACAACATTTACACGGCGTCTGTCTACGGCTGCGAGCTCTCAACCATGCCCGGCGTTGGGTTACCGAGTGCCCCCGTAGGTAACTCGAACCTCCGCATCCTTAAATAAACACTTGATAATGATTGGGAGCAGATGCCAGACGTGAACCTGAGCCCTGTCACCTTTAGATCAGACAGACAGAAAGAAAGAGAGACACTGCAGCTGTTGGACAGAGACGGAAAGAAAGACACTGAATGACAGAAAGAAAATTAGTCACACTCACACTTACAGCAGTACATATGAAGCACACTGTACAAACGAATGATCCCTACAACACACACACACACACACACACACCCTCCTGCTTCACCCATTTCCCCTCCCTTCTCTCCCCCTCGATGTATGTAGCTCACTGAACTGCTTCTAAACAGCCAGACGTTACTCTCCATCGCTTTAATAATAATCTCACTAATTACTACAATTATTATTGGAATGTAACCTCTTTTCTATTTCGAGGACAGGAAGCAGTTGCACAAAAGCGCATCGCCATCGTCGCCGCCCGCTCGCTCTTCTCTGTCATAGTCCGACTGTTTCCTCCTTCCTTCACAGCGGAGATGAAATTTGTTGATGACATCACCTGAGTTTGATATCAAACCCCCTTTTTCTCCCCTTAAGCGGATTTGACATGGTTTTCAGATAATTACCTGACGTACACTTACTAATAGGGATTTAGGTGGATTTGACTTGGCAGACATTTTAGACAGACACCTCAAAAAAAAATGAGCATAGCTTGTAAATATTTAAAAATGTTAAATCTATGTGGGTCTGGGCAGTGTAGATACAGTTGTGCTGGAGCTGATAGGATTAACAAGTTAGAAAAGAGCCCAGATAAGCTTACTGGACACCACTGAGATTCAGCCTCCTTTATGTACCTGGACCTGCTGCCCCTTTTGATATCCAGCTGTTCAGCATCACTCACACTGCACACTTACAGTGCAGCAGCTGTTTTACACCCGTCTGCAAATAGTGTACATTCACAATTTGGACGACATGTGATTTTCTTATTGTAATGACTGTACAAAGAAGTGGATGAGAGGCTCACATTAGGGCCCAGGCAATCTGTGCTGCTATGACTTGAGTGCTTTTACAACTGCGAGAACATTTGTGTTTCTGAAAAAGCATTAACTCCACATTTATCTTTCGTTACGCACATAAAGAGAGAAGATTTTGAGTCTTCCGTGTTCAGGAGCCAGATCCATGTAATTGAAAACAGAGTCTCTGTCTGGAGGCTGTAAATAGCTACCTGTCAGAATCTAAAGAAGCTTAATGTTGCTTGGCAACAGACACAACGCAAGAAAGTAACGCTAAGCTGGTCATTTCAATGTGAAATGGGACTTGTGATAAGCCTTGTGGATTTGAGGCTGTGAGATCATTCAGGCGCTTGGATGAAGGCGACCTGCATCTGAAAGGGCACAGTTTTGATCCTCACAGGAGTCACTATGTGCAGCCATGTTCCTTGTGGCATCTAACAAGATTGTTCTCTCAGATTGGTGTAAGCCAAATGCCTCAACTCCAAATGTCACATGGGGGCAGTGTTAAAAAAAAAAAGGAGGGGAAAAAGGAGTTTGATACAAATTCAGTACAATATGGAGAGTTGATAAAGCCATCATAGTCGCTCTTCTCTATGGTCAGTCGCGAGTTTTGCATGTAGTCTAATCTGAAAGTTTCTTCCACTTATGACTTTTTACTACTCTCAAGCAGGGATATCACGTCTTTCTTTGCAATATCACAACAGCCAATACACCTTTACCGATCCATCAACCCCCCCTTTGCTTCTCTTAAACAGCAAACTAACTAATTAAAGCCATTTGTGTGGATGCACTTTGCTAACACAGCTACAGTTGTTAACACATGGCAGATGCTGCTACTTCAGCATGTTGTTCAAGATGTGCAAGATGATTCAGGTCAGATTTGTCAATGCATCATATCACACCCTAATTTACAGTTTTTTCCTAATCTCTCATCTGGAGTTTAAGCTAATTTTAGAAATTTAGCTCCCGTTGGAAATATACTGCACTGTATTATATCCTATAAGGACACTGGTCTTTATTTCTGTCTTTCTTCCTCTTTCTTTCTTTGTCAGTGTTTTTTTTCTTCGGTGTTTTTCGCTTTGCTTTGTTAGCCTGACCTCATTTCACTTTCCCCCGAAGGCAACCAAATGAGAGGTTCGACGAGAACAGCATGGTTGCTGTGAATGAGCAGAAAGGGATGGGTGGAATAAAAAGCTCGTCTTACTGCTGTGATCATGAATGGAGCAAAGCCGCATATAGTTTGTCCAAGATGGCTTAAGTGAAGTCCCCACATCCTCCTTAAAAACCTCTTGACGTCACGGCAGACAAGAGCTTGGCAAATAGCGGCCAGGGTTTTTGTACATACCATTTATACACTTCAGCGTCTGTACAGTGTCTCCCCAAATCCACGCTTGCTACCTTAATATTCTCCTCTGCTTGTATATGTTTATCTACATCCACTTCTTATTATGCTTGACAAGAATATAATGTAATTTATAGTGGAAAGTAATTGGTGCGGTATGCCAAGAGCGGATATTTGGGCACAGCTTTACAGCCTAGAAATGACATCAAAGCCATACTTTAGAGAGCAAAACATGTATATTTAGATAATCTTTTCTTGTACATCCCTTCTCTTATGTTGTCTGTAAAGTCAAGCAACCCAGAAGAGGAATAAATCCAGTGCATCCCGCTGTAATGAACATGCTACAAAAACAAAGTAGGATTTTAGTCGGTGTTTGAAATGATTGTACGTTCACAATGTGGCGTTAAGGTGTGGGCTTACCCTTCACAGCGTGGCCAATCAGTGACCACTGTCCTTTCAGGGAGGCATCTGCCAATCAGGAAGCTCTACAGGGCCCCATCCCACAACCCACCAATCTTCTTAATGCCTCATCACTTCTACCACGATGATTGACGCTTTATTTATTGCTGGTTTATGAAATTATGTTTCTATAATTCATGTGGACCCCTATGTTGTTGTGAGCTCCTCCGACTTGTTTTGTTGTGTTCCCGACGTGAAGGCATGTGAAATCCATATTTGTATGTTTTAGGCTATAAATTCCCTCTGTGTAATTTGACATTTCAATCTATGATGTGTTGTTGGACTTTAAGAAATGGTGGCTAAGGTGAGAATGCACAAGAATACTCACTGTACTGTGTTTTCTGCACTAAATAAAATTTGCTGCATATTGCTTTGAACTCTATACACATTGCTTTTGTCAATTACTTGCATTAAACATCACAAACACTAACAGAAATAATAAAGGTCTCTCCTTCTTTTAGTCCAATTCAATCCACCTCGACTGACAGATATGAATTTTTAGTTTTAATAAACGCTTCCGTTCCATTTCTGTAGGTGTCTTACATACGTTAAATCAATCTGAATGTAGAGCTCTCAAAGCAATTTCACTTTCTTGAGGGATTATCCTTCTGACCTGGACCCTTCAGGGGATGCTCGTATTGCTACGAGGGCCCCCGCAGGAGCTGGTTTCAATCTAGTCCCCTCTGGGTGCTGCTCCAGTTCAAACTGTTCTGCGGGTGACACTAAAAAAACACGTTCACTTCTTCATTACAGTGCTGGAATTGAGGAATTTGGAACAGTCAATTATACACAGCATAAATAGGACGTTTGCTTTGTCTTTGCGTATCCCCTTGACACACATGAACGCATGTACATGTGTCATACCGCAGTGGTCAGAGAGGCCTGGCATTCTTCAGCGGTCCCAGACCGAAATAGCTTTTAAAGAATAGATTTAACTGAAATAAATGACATCTCAAGATGAATAAACTATATTTTAAAAATGTGGGTCATAGCGAAAAAGTATAAAATAATATGTAGTGCTATCATCTGGAGAACTTAATAGGACCGGCTTGTTTGTGTTTTAGGGGAAATAGCACAACACTTTGTTCAGGTGATGGATCTGCTTTTTGTGGGTTTTTTTTTTTTTTTTTACAAAGTATTTCCGATACATTTAAGTGCCCACAGGTGTTTTCGTGCTTAAATTTGGCTTTGTTGAATAATTAACAATATTGGCTGTAACAACCTGGATTTACATCATTACTGGAGTGTCTGTATTTTCACTGAAAAACACAATAAAATGCCCAAATCATCATACTGACTTAATAACTGTAACAAAAAAATAGAAAAACATTAGATTTGTGATTGAAAAATACACTAAGTGTCTAAATTTTTCAATTTTTTTGTTTTGTTTAAGCAGATACATTATTTTTAATGTTAAAAAATGTGATTCATTTAAAAAAATGAACCAAAATCTACCACACACACTGCCATGTTGCCTACCTCAAAAGGTCTGAATCTCAGTGGACCCAACATGCTTCAACTGACTGCAACTGCAAGACACAACCAGGTGGAATTAAGAGCAGCATGGTCGGGTTTACCATAAAAGGGATATATGCATTCACTGCCAGACAGAACCTCAGACCTTTTGTCAAAGTAGTGATTTACAGCACTTTATCACGCAAAAACATCTGGAATACACTTGATGTATGTTGCTTTTCCTTATAATAACTCCAGATATTCTTTTATCAGAGTCCATCCTTCATCTTTATATATTGTATATATGTTAAAAGAAGCTCAAGAACAGACATCAACTTCGTTATTTTTGGCAACATGGCTCTGGACGTAAATGAAAAGCCAGACAGCTTCAACATATTTAAAAACATGACTTCAGACTAAAAGGAATTCTCTTTTCACTCATCTGATGATTCAAGATTGAAGACTGAAAGATCAGGAAATCTGTCTTGGACATAATGGCCCTCTGAAGTGCAGTAAGAGACATTTAAAGGGCACATCTGCAGAGTAAAGACAGCTAAATCAACAAGCAATAAGTTGTGTAACAGAGGCTAGTAGTTGCTTTCATGTCCAGTATCTTTTCCACCTACAGCAGATTTTTCAAAGCTGTATTTGATGGCAGAGTTTACATTCTGCATCTTCAACGTTGGATTTTATTCCTCCATCTTCTCCGGTGTCTGTGTCCCATTGATTCTTTACTGCAGTTTCAGCTCTCGTGAGAGTCAGTTTTTCCTTTTGAGGATCAATTTTCATTTTTGAAGATCGGTTTACCTTTTTGTCAATTTCCCAGTAGAAGATCAATAAAGTTTCACAGTCGCTGAGGTTGATGTCGAACTCAAAGCGGAGACTATGATGCCCGCGGTGGTTTTAATTTCACACTTTAGGGCAATTAACTGATTCTTTTTCAGTCAAAGTGAGTGGAGCGAAACTCAAATCTCAATTTCCTTGATCACCTACATCAGAGGACTGAAAAACAACAGTGTCCAGACAAAATCCTGATGAGATGCCCATGTTCCCCTGGAGCGTTTTTGGCCAAAACATACAGTACGTACAGATTAGAGCTTCACTTGCTTTGTTCAGGGAGCTAAAAAGATAATTTGACCCAGTGAGGAAATTTCCAAATAAAGAAACAATACAAATGTTTTCTTAAGGCTCGTCTTTATTTATGTTTGGATGTGTTGCTCAGATAAGGAATAATGAAAAGAAAACCGTTATTCCAGTAAGACTTGAGATCTCTCATCTTTTGGCTGCCTTCAGCCTGAATCACTCTCTTGTAGTTCAACACTCAATCAATCAGTCTTTATTTATATAGCGCCAATTCCTAACAGCGGTATCTCAAGACGCTTTCCATAAGCGAAAAGCAAAAGACGATCCTGCAGCTAAAAAGGATTATTGTTTTAACAGTGCTATTTTTGGAGTCAGTAATTTTAAGGATGGGATTTCATGTTTATTGAACCACATGATTTTCAGCCTCAAAATGTCTCATATGATCACATGACGACGGGACTCTCTGCATGCTTTTTGTCATGCATGTCTTTTGTTAAGACATATGCAGAGAATATTTCAAATTGCACAAGATGAAGAGAGACAAGATCAGATCAGATTGCATCAAATTAGATCCGATCCGATCTGATCTGAAGGGACAGGAGATAATGCCGCTGTCAACTGAAGCTTGGCTGTGTAAGCTGTTTAAGCAGAATATGGTTTAAAGAAAATCCTCCATTGGCTCGAATGCACAAGCTGTCATGTCTCAATTACATTTAAAAAAAAAAAAAAAAAACCCACGTATGAGTCATCAGGGCAACAAAAGCCATGTGATGCATGAAAAGGTATTACCTGATACGGGTGTGATACAGATATTACAGTGAAAGAATTCACTGGAGAACACGGATACTCACTTCACCCATCCAGGGATAGCGCGCACACACACACACACACACACACACACACACACCATGCAGAAACAGGCAGCAGCTAAGAGGACACAGTAGTTAAATTGTTTGCTGCATGTGAATGAAAGAAAGAAAAAAAAACTGCTTGTTAGTAATTCTTAAGCTGAAACTAGAGTTTTTTCCAAAGCAGCGTAGAAAACCTGTGGTTCTCTTCCCCACTGGGATGGTTTGGCTTTCTCAGCATTGTTTTCTTGCACATTCGTACAGGTGCATACAGTCATTCTTGCATGCTGAAAATGTGTATGGATACCAGGGAAAATCCTTTCTCCGCACCAGAGATGATGCATTTTATCATTTAAGGAAGCAGTGTTTGGAATGAAAATAAAAAGGGGGGGGGCAAGTATCTGCTCTCTCATGTAGCTCTCTGCTGTGTGCAAAACATCAAAGTGAGGACTGACACAAACAGGAGTCGTGCAGATGATTGAATGCTCCTGTTGAATTAGAGGCGAGCTGGAAATGTGTGCACGCTCATTAATCAGCTCAGCCCACCCCGATACTCCTGTCGTTATCGCTCCTCTCAGTCCACCGGGACCAAACACTCATCTCGCAGGAGCCGGCGGTTTAGACTCCACGGCAGGTGGGATTTAGCACTAACCGCTAACCAGGAGGATGGATGGTGGAGTCAACAAATGAAGTTGAAAAGCAAATCAAAGCAGGTCATTACAATACAAAAGCAAAGCAAGTCTGGCATTTGGAAAAGATTGAAACGAACTGGACTTTGTTAGCTGCTACAAATCTGCAAAAGTATTAATCTACTCACAAAAAGTTAGGGATATTCGGCTTTCAGGGGAAATTTATGGAAAATGTAAAAAGTGAATGCTACAGTGATATTGTATCATGAAAGTAGGGCATTTAAGTAGAAGCATGCACTGGTAGTTTCTTCATTTTAAACATTTCATTGAAAGAAAATCTAACAACAGTGGTAGGTATACCACAACAAAAAATGTTCAGTGTCTCAATAAATTGGGATGTGGCCAAAGGACGTCCACTCCTCTCCTTTCTGTGACTCTTCCAGTCTCTGTATCACTGTTCCAACCTCCTGATGACACTCTGTGACCCTCTAAGCTCAGTGAAAACTTCCACCACCTTCCACCTGGAAAGGTTAGAATGCATTTTAGGTTCATCCTGAAATTTCACCCGAAAGCCAAACATCCCTAACTTTTTGTGAGTAGTGTATGTGCTCCCCAGTCAAAGTGAGCTCTACTTCAAAGAGAAGTCACTTCTTCCTGCACATTATGAACAAGATACTATTGAGGAACTTGTCACACTTTGCTGTACAGACATTCTGCCATTGGACTTTGTCGACACTTGCTAAAAATGGCAAATTTGATGTAAAAGATGTGCTGCCTCACCCAACCACTGTCAGATATGTCGAGGAGAGGGACCCGGCGCTGCAGGCGTCAGTTGTGACGGAGATAAAGCCCATCGTCGAAATGAATGGATGTGCCATGACAACAGATAAATGGACTGAGGACGACCACAAAACCTCATTCATACCAGCACCGTCCACAACACAAGCAACTTCAGTCTCGTTTGGAGACAGGAGAGAGCATCAGGCACCTGATTTAAATAGGCAATGCTGTTTTGAATATCATGTTGTAGGCTACCCTGTTTACAGCCTCATTTTAAAGTTAACTTGTTATTTTATATTTGTATTTGTGAAAACGCCATATACTAATAAAACAATCGAATCCAAAAGGTGCAAAGGAAATTCTGTCTGACTCTAAAATTCACTGAAAAACAGGTTATATCTTGTTTGTGGAATCACTGCACGAACTGAAGTCTAAATATGACCCGATGTAGCTTCACCATAGAAGTATAGAGAGAGCCAGACACAGCGTTAAAGGTGCAGGATGTTCATTCCTATAAAAGTTGGTTAGTGGTGCCTGAAGCTAAAAAAATTACCTGGTACAAAATTACTTGGATCATCTGCATAAGGACGTCCATGCTTCCTCACTGTTGGGCATAAGCTGGCTAACCTTGTAACCTGAATGGGGATTAAAAGGATTTCAGGATGTGTCTCTTGTAGACTTTCTCAATGTTACTGGCCCGAACGGATCAAATTCTGATAGTGAAACGAATCACTTCACTGGGGTTACAAAAAAGAAAATCCGCTAATTTACAATGTTTGTCTGTGGAAAAAAGTAGTTTTTCATCACGTGTACATCATGTATGTATCTACATTACATACAACAGCCACTTTTCAGGGTTAAGATAGTTTTTTAGCCACTGGACAAGATTTTTAAAAAAAGTCAACGAGATGCTGGTTTCATATAATCAAGGTCTCGCTGAATTCATTTATCTATAAATCTATGATAGATTCCTGACTCAGCATGAATCAGTGGGCCGATGGCCATTCAGCATTAGGTGGCTGTTTAATGGTATTGATGGTAACAAACCGGCTGTGCCACAACACTCATTTGGAACAATCATTTAGTCTGCACCAACACTCTTACATAACCATTCAGTGGTGCTCAGAAACACCTTTCAAAGTTGCCCCTGCCCCTGCGTTAGAGCCCTCGAGCAAGACACTCAGATGATCTCTCTTTCCCTAAACAGTCCAAAGTGAATATCCCAACTGGGGTTAATACATAGTCTCACGGTGGTATTAGGAGTGCTAATGCAACACGATTACCCCATTGAGAAATACCACATGATCAGATCCAGGAGGCGTCATTTCAGCGGTGAGTTTTGTCCTCCGGTTGCCAGGGCACAGCGAGGTTATCAGTAACATAGAGAGTGTGACACTATCGGCACTGACTATCAATAATGCTCAGTAGCGCTACCGTATCCCCTGAAGGAGGTGAAAGCACTGATACCCTCTCTGAGAAACCAGAGAGCATCAGGAGGAAGGCGGAAGATGACACAGAAGAGTAGAGCCGCTGGGGTGAGGGAGAAAACATGCTGAGATGTGAGAAAACTACATGGAGAGGCAACTTGATGGTTTTTCTTGCGTCTTTGAGAGGGGAGAGGAAAATCCAGAAGAGAGTAGAGCGAGTGGGTAACCTAAAGCGGCATTTTCTCGAGAAAGACCTGTGTTTATTTGCAGGCAGGGTGCTTTCAGACTTCTTCAAATTATAACATGAAAGAGAGAGATGGCGGTGCAACATGAGGGAGTTTAGAGTGAGAGGTATGTGGAGAAATGGGGAGGGGGGGGGGGGGTTCAAGATAGGAAAAACACAACACAGTGTAGCTTCCAGCAGAGACTCGGGTTGCAGGGAAGGAGAGAAAACACAGGAAGCAATGGAGAGAATAAGAGAGAGAGAGAGCGCACAGGAGAAGGGTATAGCTTCTATTTATAAACCTGAAAGAGAACCCTTGGATTGGTTTATGGAAAATAAAACAGTGAGAAAGAACAAAGGGGGAGTAAAAAAAGAAAAGACAGGCAAAGGGGTGAAAAAGATGAAAAGACGGATGGATACAAAGAAGAGCCGGAGCTGCCAGTGGACAGAGAAAGAGAGGGAGAGAAAGGGGGAGGAAAGGAGGGAGAGGGGGGAGGAATACATTTACCTTGACTGACACTGCGACAGGGAGAGAGAAAGAGAGAAAGCAGAATCCCCCACTCCAAGAAATTGTAGCTCCATAACATCATGCGACACAATCTCTGCAGTGGGTTTGCTGTAGGGCTACTCTGAATATTATAGCATGCACACACAGATGCATGCCCGCATGCCCACGTGCCCCCCCCCCCACACACACAGCTATAATTACAGGCTAATGCAGGGTTCTGCTTGCAGTTGTACAGGTAAGACGGACATCTGTTTTTAGTGATTATTGTTATTGCAGTTCGAACACCTACATAAAAAAAACACTGATTCACACCAATAACAAAGAATAAAATCGTAATAAGTCTTTTGGGGCATTTCAAATAAACTAACAGTGTTTGAGTGAAGGAAAATTCTGCTTTCAGTTTGTTTGTTTTCAACTATAACTGGTGGAAAACCAACAGCACAGGCGCGCACAGTTTCTCAACAGAAAGAGACGAGAATGAAGACATAAAAGACAATCAATGGCGTGCAACAGATAAATAGGGATGGAGTGACATTTGCAGGAAATGAAGGAGATCAATAACATCTCAGAGGCCTGGACATGTGGTCATTTTTGGAACAGAACCCCCTCTTTAATGCCCCGTTGACATCAATACCGTCAATATGCTGCAGTGCAAAGAAATCAGTCCTTTTTGAGAGCCTCTCTGGGTGGTGGATTCTAGGGTCATAATTCAAAGCTGGAGACCAGAAATAGAGGAATATTCTGTAAAATTGAATTAACAATTATGTCCTCTGATAAGTATATGACAATATACGCCTCTACTGTATCCAGCAGCAGCAGCAGCTCTCACCCCAGCACTGATCACTTCTGGATGGTTGTTGTGTTTCCAGCCTGTTTTCTCTTGTTGCGCTCGCACGTTGCCATGGACGACAGCATCAGCCACAGTATAGGGTAAAAATGCAACATGAATGCTAAAGCGTGTGCTGGCACAGGCTGGCGTTCCCTCAGTGCCAGCCGAAGCCTGCCCACTAGTGGTGGAGAGAGAGCGGTGCAGCCTCACGCACACATTTAATGCTGCTTGCCTGCATTTAACTGTGAATGTACATAGAAGAACATCTAAAGTGGAAATTCAAATAAACATGTGATGTGGTCAGTGTTGTAATGCAGTTCATTCACTGAACTTCAGGAAAACGTTGAGATACACACGTATAAATGTATATAGTATATATAATTTATTACGTTACTCATTTAATGTCTATATATATCTATGTTATATGTTCATATTAATGTTTAGTTTACAGAAACTCTTGTATATATTGTATGTAATTCTCCATTGTTGCTTTTTATATACTTTATATTCATACATGCACATTTCTTCAGCCACTTGTACGAACATTTCCAGCCTCTTTGTTCGTCTTTGTCATCCTTGTTTTTTTTCTCGGCTGTATGTCTATTTCTACCTCCATGTAATTAGTTGACGCAAAGACCCAACCAAAAACAAATGTCCATGTCATGTTCTTCCCTTTTTAGCCATGCCGACAGCAGGGGTCTAGTGGTGTCAACGTGGGTCTGTCGGATAGATTGTCCCCCTCAGGATGAATAATAATATCTTTGGTGGTCCTCTGACTTTTCACCCAGTGCCACCATCAGGACAAAGATTCAATTTGTCATTTACTGTGGTTTTCTGGGCACTTCATTAGTCTTGTTTTCCCATTAAAAGCTTTTTTTTTTTTTTTTAGGGGGTTGAGTTTTTTCTTAATTGAATCAGGTGTCTAAGAAAGGTGTCATATCTTGTCCCTCCATGGCTAATTTGTGTAATTTAAAATCATCACGAGCAGAGCAGCTTTGAAGTCTTCTGGACAAAGAGACAAAGAGAACGTGGCTGCCAAACTGGCAACCTCGGCACCAGCAGCTTTCAAACATGGCGCACACACACTGGATGAGCGCCGCCTCTGTTGTTCCGTGTGTCGGGATCTCAACACCGACCCAGTCTGGACCCCATGTGGACACAGGGATGAAGCTAGTGAAGTGGTGTGTGATGTCTGCACATGTTTTGAAAGAAAGGGCCAAGACATCCTGCCTGGCGTGCATGGCAGCTTACTGCGACACTCACCTGGAGCCTCACAAGACCGCAGCAGCCCTGAGCCGAGATAAACTGACAGACTGACGAGGGGTGAGAGACGGGAGAAGAGGAGGTGGTCCTGGAGTTGTTCTGGAAGAAGGATGAAAAGTTCATGTCAGATTTGTGCTGAGACCAACCACAGCGGACGCCAAGGGTCCTGCATCACAGCAAAGGAATTGTAAAATTTAGTTTTGTTCCTTTTGCTTCACAGAACTTGGTTTTTTATGCACAAAGGAGCACAGAAGTCATGCAGCTATAGCTACCGCCTGGAAAAGAGCAAAGGTTCTACACTGTGCACCAATAAGTCAGTACATGACCTCACAGGTAATCAGATTTAGAAAAAAAAAAAAAAGTGAAGCCACATAAACATACACTCTCTCTAATGCCCAGCAGGAGGCGAAGGGAAGTCTGATGGTTGGAAAGTTTGAGAAAATGACATTTTCCCAGCGAGTTTATGGTCTCAATCACTAGTTTCAAGTCATCTTCTTCTTAACCCTTCGGAGTCTAGGACCGCCACACGGCGTCAAAGTCACATGTCGCACGTTTGAAAACGTAAAGCTGTGACACACAAGCACGCAGGTGCTCAATTCAAAGACTGTTGGAAAGCAGACACTTCAAACTTTTTACAAGTGTTTGAATTTTGTCGATCGGCCTATTAAGACTAAATTTATGAAGAGCCGAAGTCGCGCACTACAGCTCTTCTACGAGTTAGAAGATGCTGAATCTGGGGTTAGAACGTTCTAATTCTGAGGAAGACTCCTTTCAGAGGATGAAGTGGATGCTGCACGTGAAGACGAACGAGAGGAGGTGTCCGCGCAGACCCCCGCTCCTCCAAAGATCCAACTAGTTCCTACTCGGATTTTGTGTTTCTTTTGCACTTTTACATACAGTGTGTCCATATATTATGTCAAAATAAATAAATACTTGTAGAATCACATAGGTGAGGTTGTGCTGAAAAGAAAGACACAAAGAAAGGCAAGCTAAGCAGTTTTAATGGGAAACACAAAGGGAAAATGAAAAGTAGTAAAAAACACCATTTTACCCCAGACTGAAGGGTTAATAAATGATGATCTCATCTAGGGGGAAATAGATGATGAAGCAGGATAAGCTTTAGGGCAGGAGTCCCCTGTGATTAACCCAAACAGTGACCAGGTGGGGTCTTCACAGAATAAATGTCACTTCTGACGAGACACATTGCATTTTGGGGTAGTTGAGTGTGTTGAGTGAGTCATTCTGAACACAGCCCTGGTCTTAAAACCAGGACGGCGACGGGCCAAAAGTGCCAAACTCAAGTGCTTCAAAATGGCGGCCTTCCAACCAAAGGGTGACATCATGGCGGTTACGTCCACCTCTTCCATACAGTCTATGGTGGGAGACATCAGCATTTAGACTAACAGACAAGCTGGGAACACTTGTGGGCTATGATGTGGCTCAATTTGGCGGGAAGTCAACCAGATTGCTTCACAGGTGAAAAACACTTAGAGGTTTCTGTTTGTCACAGCAAACAAAGCAGGAAAGTTCACTTCTTTGCACGACAAGATAAAAAAAATGACATGATATGACTTCTGCTATTAAGTACAAAGAGCATCCGGTCAGCTTGGACAGGCAAATATGTTTGGATGCACAGATTAACATCACTGTGCCAGGCTGTATAATGTCTCTTTCAATATATATATATATGATATATATATCAGTTAGTTTCATTATTATATTATTATTTATAAATGCAACATTGTTAAAACAAAAAAAATAGCAAAGCAGCACATGAAACATTAGCAAATACACGAAATAAACTTTAAATGTTTGGGCGCAAAATGTAGAAAATGCAAAAAAAATGCATATAAATGCAATAAATGTACCTTGTTGCCACTTGACTGGTGCTAAATTCCCGTTAAAGCCAAGTTTCTCCGCTCTTTCTCACTCCTTCAGGTGCTCCGTTAACTTTACTTTTCTGCTGTAGCTTTTTTTTTTGCATCATTTACTTCCGTGTTTCCTCCTTTTGACAGTTTACGTGAGCTACCTGCGCAGAGTCCTTTCAAAATAAAGCTCCAAACTTCCGTGTTCACCTGTTTAAATGATGCACTAAAGGCACAAACTTTACACGTGTGGATTAAAGTGTGTATTGGGGTCACAGCTGTGCCAGGGGGGGATCTTGAAAAGTAATATGAGGGGCTAAATTCAAAATATGACTTAATTTGAATTGAACTGACTCACTTTAATGCAAATATTTTTATTAAATAGGATATTTTCAGGGGTTGCTTAGGTTAAACCCTGTGCAACTGTTACTAGTTCACACTTGGTTAAAAGCTTGTCACTGAAGTGTAAATCTAATTTCTATTAAAGAACACACTGATGTTTGGTGAAAAAGCCAGTGGCTTTAGAGTCAGAGTTCAAATGGTCTCACTGGTTTACAGCAGTGGTTCAGTTTGTGGTATGTGAAAAGCTTGTGATCACGTTTGTAAAGATAAATTCACATATTTTGTCCAGATAAAAGTATTTTCACTACAAGTAGTGTTTTCATTTTTTCTCAAATATTCAGGTATTCAGAGGAGCGGGAGGAAAGTGGAGCTGATGATTTAGGATCGGCAAAAGAGGATTAAAGAAATCAGTCACTCAAACAAACAGATGAGCTCAAATGCAACACAAGAAACTAGAACTTCTCACTTACCAAATTCATGAAAAGAGAAGCTAGTACACTGCAGAGTGTTACAGACAGCTCAGAGCAGCCCCTTTTTATCAGCTGTGCACACCTGCCTTAACTCATGCACTCCTGTTAGTAATCTGCTCTAATTAATCCCCAACCTGAGAGTGTCACTCACACAAAGAGACGTTCCGAGATAATCTGTCATGAACACACACCCTGCTTTCTAACCCAACATGGGGCCCAAGTGTTTTACACTGCAGGTGATTTTTTTTTTTTTGGTGAATGACTGAAATTGTTTTGTTTATATTTTTATTTCCAGTGGAGTTTCAATAAGGCAGCCGAGCGTCGACCACATAAAAGAAATGTGAACATTATAGAATTATTTGTATGCTTATGCAAATTTTCTGGGCAACATAAAATGTAGAAATCATTAAATGAAATATATCTAGAGTCAGTTGAGGAAGGCTACTATAAGGTAGCTAACTAACTTTCACAATTTTACTCCAACTGCTGAGCTTACACTTCGAATGACATCTTCTTTCTGGTCCTGCACTTGGACTGGTTTGCTTTTTTTGCTTTAGTGCTTTAGACTTGGTCATCCCTGCTTTTTGCCTAGTCCAGTGAATAAGTGGTTATATTGGTTGCTCAATATTTCTGACTTTGTGTCATTGACAGTCCAAAGGGTGGAAGGTTGTTGATAAAAGCACACATTTAAAAAAAAAAAAGGTGCTATTAACTGTGTTGTTGTTGAGGATGATGTGAACACTGCTGGTGATTTGATGAATTGGTCTATTTTCATTAATTTATCTACTCCTTTATCATTAATCACGCCAAAGTGTCATTCATCACATTGCTAATTATGGCTTATCTTCCCCCTCGCAGTGTAAGAACGCAGAAAGAATCTGCAGATTTGTCATTTTCCACATTTTAATTTGGATGTTTTCATGTGAATTAATTCAAATTCTGCTTAAAATGCAGTCAGTAATTTTCTCTTAGGCTGATATATACATGTCATAATAAGAATGATATTTGCATATTTAATTCTCACAGAAAGAAGTCAGACTGCTAGGAGGTCGAGGTGAAGGAGAAATCCATCTGGGTGCTGGGAGCTGCTTTTGCCACATTCAGGAGGAGAAAGCAGATTGCTCGGTCTCCAGAGAACGGCTTGTGGACTGTAGCTCACAGGGTCACTTTGGGTTCGCGAAAAAATCCATTCCCTATAATGCTGTCTTCTCCTCCCCCGAGGACGGGGGGGTGTTTGTGGATTGTGAGAAAAGTCGGGTCCTTGGCCAGGTCAGCAGTGTAGAGGCCAGTACTCACATCTTAACCTTCACAAGGTAAAAAAATGTGCACACACCGTCTACCCCATATGTGATCCGTGCTTGGCGACAGAAAAGAAGGAGGGAACTCCTCTTTTCAAAATGAGAAATTATCTAGATTCATCACCCTGAGTAATGGCTGAAAGAGCACAATTACCAATATGTAATTAGAAATAGACTAAAAATCAAGTAAGCGCATCTTTGATCCATTCGCAGTAGTATTACAGAATAAAGGTGTTAACTGTGTTTTATGTAAAACATCCTAAAACAACAAAATAGACCAATCCCCAGTGGTTGGTAAGGTTTAGGCACCAAACTACCTGGTTAGGTTTAGTGAAAAAATCATGGTTTGGTTAAAATTAGTTTGTTAGTTACAGAAGGGAAGTGCATCATGTGAAGTTACATCACATACATGAAATTTATAGTATATATGTGATGTACTGATACACTCACTCAACTTTTGTAGTAATTATCTTTAGAAAATGTCTTTCCAGGTAAAAATTTTACTTGGAAGAAGCACAGCTCATCCGTTGCTTCAGGGTTTTGCGTAACTACCCAGCAGAGCCACATAAATCAGAGTGTGATAACAAAAGGGGGATATGTGTGCAAATTTGGGTGTGTCCCACTGAGAGTGGGAGGGCCACTTCAAGTTTCAGGAAGAGCGAAGGACCTGTCGGTGTGTGATTCATTACAAAGTGCATGAAGCGAAGGGCTACGCTGGTCCACATCAGAGGAAAGCATGCAGAGTAAGTTGTTTTTTAACGTCTTTTTCTTGACAGTAGGACATGATGTGTGTTGTGAGTTTTGAGAGTTTGCTCCATATGTAGAGTAGAAGAATAACAAACATACAAACTGAAGTTGAGCAAACTTCTCTATAATAAAACCTTTGAGAAAACCTCTCTCGGTGTCATATATTTGACAACTTACAGCTCAGCACCTTTGTTTCAAACAGAAATGGCCAAAAGCCAAAAGTTTTAAACAGCCGCTTATGTTATTTTAGCTTAATGTCCTGAAATGATGCTACACCGGCTAATATGTTTAAATAATGTCTATTTCAGTTCTCAGTGGCTTTTACGTAATAGAAAAAAATAAAAATGTACAGTACATTTAATTAAAAGGACCCCCACAAAAACACATTATCCATTTCTAAATACTAATTCCATAAAATCTGGTTCATTTGGATTAGAATGATGACGAACTACTGAAGCCTAATGAAAAAATACCAAAAGCAGTGATTGTTTGTTGCGGCTGGTACAGTGTACATTTCCATGAAGGCGTTGGGTTACTTTTAATCCTGAAGCAGGTGCTGTGAGGTAGTAGGTCCTGAGTTTCTGCATTCCTCAGATAGTTTCTCCACCACTGGACAGAACGACGCTGTTCAGAACACTTCTTGCTCGTGGGAAAAGGCTGCTGTGTTCTCTGGTGCTGAATTTCAGGAGACTTTTTCTGAAATTTGGGATGAAAAAAGTTGTTTTCTCATCTTGCTCAATCTAATTGTGCTGCTTCTCTTGGTTCGCCTGTTTTTGTGCTGTTTCTGCTCTTCAGTAAATCCCCTCCTTGAAAGCATGAACTTAAACTACATCCTCACTTGATGATGATTTAACCAAAACGCATCTTGATTTTGATAGAAAACAACCTCATTTAGACTAACCAGTCTTTCTCCCTTTCTGTCTTCCGTGACTCTTTATGACTCAACTCGAGTGCCAAAGGGAACAATATGAGATTGTAGCTGTGCACCCACTGACCTTTGACCCTGTAGTCAGACAGATGCTGTAATCATCAGCCCGTTCAACGTGCTTTCAGAAACAGGACATGAATAAAATCAAAGGTGTGAATGTGTGGTGAGATAGTCAGAGGCCAAACAGATCCAGCAGTCTTGATTTAATGTCTCTAGTTGTGGATTATTTTTTCTATCTGCTAAAGTACCTGCATCCAGTCTATATAATGTCTCTCTCATTTCCGTCCTCTTTGTTCCAGGCATGAACTCTCCGGGAGGCCGGGTCCTCTCTGAGGATCAGTTCAGCTGCTCCATCTGCCTGGAGGTGTTCGTGGAGCCCGTCTCCACGCCGTGCGGCCACAGCTTCTGCAAGGCCTGCCTGCAGGGCTACTGGAACCACAGCAAGAAGTTCCTCTGCCCCATGTGCAAGAAAAGCTACCACAAAAAGCCCGAGATGAGCGTCAACAGGGTCCTGGCTGAAATCTCCACCCAGTTCCAGGGGCTGATGACGGGCGGAGGAGCAGGAGGGACCGGGGGAGCTTCCTCACGGGGGTCCACGCTGAATCTGAGCTCAGATTCAGGCCCCGGCGGCTCTCTGGGGCCCGACACTGGGGAGTTTGCCCGGGCTGGGGAGGTTCCCTGTGATGCCTGCATTGGAAGGAAGTTAAAGGCGCTCAAGTCTTGTGTGAACTGTCCTGGGTCATTCTGTGAGACCCACCTCAGACATCATAAAAAGGTCCGTTTTTTTCTTCTTTAGGATCATGAATCTCTGTCTTTCCCTCCTCTGAAATACCTGTCTTTGTTTCCTTTTGTTATTATTTCATTATTTCTTATCTTGTAATATTTTTCTACTTAATCACTGTACCATTTATGTATTTCAACTAACAAGTTGACAGTATTCCCATTGAATTTTATTTCTGGGAACTTCAAAGTGAATATCATCATATCATATATTACATAGCGTATTGATATACTTAAATATTCAAATCGAAGATGCATTTCTAAGGGTATACATTTACATTAAGTGTAAAAATGTAGATGGTTCACTCTAATTCAGCCTAATATATTGTATTTCTCTATTTTTGAGGATTTGAGGATGTCAGGTTTCCTGCTTACTCATATCTCTTTATATCACTATCATCATCTCTGACTCTCATTTCTCCCCTTTATCTGTCTGTGAAAGATTTGCTGAACATGACAGCTTTTTTCCTTCAAGACTCTTTGTTCAGATGTAAATTATTGGCAGTGGGCAGATTTCCCAACATGCCTGAGAATCCAAACCACAGCTCTCAGTTTGTTTTTCCTACATTTGCCCATTCAAATTCATGGCCTTCCTCCTCTGTGCACTAATTCCCAGGTGAAGTCTCTGATATCTCATCGTCTGATCGAACCCACTTTCCACCTGGAGGAGAAGATCTGTAAGAAACACGAACGCCTTCTGGAGGTCTACTGTCGCACAGACCACACCTGCATCTGCACGGCCTGCGCTGAAGCCACGCACAAATCCCACGACATCGTCTCCACTGACCATGAGTGGAAGAAGAAGATGGTGAGCTGTTAGAATACATTGTATAGCAATGAGGGAAAAACGTGCTGCAGCAACAATTTTGCAGGCAATGTGCAAAAAATACGTTCATACTTTTGACATTTAGCTGGTTGCTCTGTATGTAAACGGATTTTGATTTTATGTCTTGCCTCAAAAGCACCACATGAACGCCTCACTGACAGCTGCAAGGACTTTCATGAAATTGACAAGGTGTAAAATTGTGCTGAAGTTAATTGAGCCACGATCCTGATTTTCTCCTTACAGAGTAATCTGGGTAAGAAGAGGTCGGAGCTCAAACATTTGATCAAGGAGAGAGCAAAGAAACTGGAGGAGATCAAACAATCCATCAAGGTTATCAAGGTGCGTCGACTGCAGGCTTATAGACGACTAGTTAGGAACCAGGAAGCTGCAACACAGCTTGTTTGGAAGCCTTTTTTCAGCTCTTTAAAGACCACTGTGGGTAACAGCTTCCCTGACAGTGCCTTTAACTTCTATTCAATCAAATCCACACGAGTAATTTAAAGAAAAAGACTGTAGAAAAACATACACCACAAAAAACAACATGACAAATTGTAATCAAAACATTAACAAAGTCATTGAGATGACGAATGATGGGTATAAAACTGAACTTGAACTTGAAATTTCAAAATAAAAGCTTGAAATCAGCATCACATTGCTTTACATTAGAAACATTTTTGGTTAGTTTCTTTTTTTTTCTTTCTAATTAAACAATACAATAAAAAAATCAAACAATTCATCACAACACTGACTGACCAATATTCAAATTCTATGATCGATCTTGTAGTTTGGAGTAATTCAGTCTGTCGTATCGCGGTTGTTCTCTCCCTCATGTGCTGACTGTTAAATATTTGCCCAGTCTACTCTAATGTGGCACTCCTTATTCCTTAAGCGGCACTACGATCCAGCCAGCAAGTCTTTTTTTCCTGGGATGGAAGATAAATCCCGTCTGTCAGACCCACCATTGGTTTAGCTTAGGCACACGGGGACTCTTAATTAGTTAGGTTTAGGCATGTAGAGTCACAAGGGCAGAGTTAAGGTAAGAATATCAGGGTCGGGCTAATTAAAGGCAAAGACGGGGCAGGACTTGCCCTCACCATTGTAGAACAAAAGATTTCATCTAGGCAGGCGTCCAAAACATGAGCAGACTGTAGCTCAGGGGCACTTTGATGCACAGCTGTTGATGGAATGACATTTCAATTAGAGACTCAATCACTTTATCAGCCACAACACTGCAGATTTACCTTTGCTTTGCTAGAGAATCTGCAAAACACTGGGTCAGGACGTCGGCCACATGTTTGTCATGCCTCTCGTGCTCTGCGGTAGTGACGAGGGCGTTCTGGTCATGCAGTTTGTTTTTCTCCTGCGTACATAGACTGAGATCTGAGGCCGTCCAACCGGTGTGACTGGGGGAAACATTTACCTTCACCCAACCCTGCTTTTACCTACAGCTTTATTACAGTAAAGCAAATCCGGAAGATAAGAAATGAAAACAGAGAGGATTACTCACTTCTGTTCTGTTGTGACTATACTGTTAATGAGGTTTTGAATGGGTTTCCATAACAATCCAGTGAGTAATATGAGTGCTTCACACTTTTTCTCATCAGCAAAATTTCCCAGGTTCAGCGACGTTCTGGGTTTCCTGCTTGGTGACATTTTCGTCTATTTTTACAAATACAATGAGCGTTCAGTTACCAAAGGGTTGAATATCAGGACGTCCGTCTGTATGTGTGTGTGTGTGTGTGTACTGTACAAACACACAACTGCAAATGTGCATGCTGCTGTGTGTGGGTTCATGTGATGGCACTGATTACAGACCTGGAGTTGGAAAAACAAAGGCAACATTGTAATGAGGCATCACTGGATACTTTCGAATTTCGGAGAGGAATCATACGCAGGATTGAGCCAAATAACCTTCATTAATACTTGATGAATGCATTTTTAAAAAAAATCATGAACTTGTCTACACACCTAGATTACTATTATATCGTTCTGTTCATGTGATGGGGAATGAAAACCGAGATAACTAGAGAGTAGTATGGAAAGCTATCGGTTTGAGATCAGCTCTGTACTTTCCTGTACTTTCCTGTAACCTGTTACACCAGTTATACAAGCGTCAGGATGACACTTTGTGAGCTGCAGGAAACAATGAATAAAAGGGGAGCTGTGATTACTGAAACCGCATTATTTCGTAGGTTAGTTTGTTGGACTGGCTTGTTGAGAGAGAGAGAAAGAGACTGGGACAGATATGGGAACAAGACAGACAAGACACTCTTTCAGGCAAGAAGAGACACGTTTATTTGCATCATGACAAGGCAATTCAAAGTGATTTATACATCAGAAGTAAAAAGGCATTAGGATACACAAGAATCATGAGGTGATATAAAAGTGATATAAAAAATATATATAAGATTGAAAAAGGTGTTTTATATTAAATTAAACAGTAGAATATTAATACATGAAATAATAAATCCATAATTAATAATAGAAAATGACAACAACAGTGCAGTTACAGCAAAGTGCCTATGAATGAATGGGCCCAAATTTAATTTTAGATAAGGCAGCTTCAATAAACGAAAACAACAAAATGCTTAAATATAAATTGCAGGCTTAGTAGGTAGTTCATCCGGCAAAAGTGTGGAGCAGAAACAGATTTGATTTAGAGAGATCTGTAGTCTGGATGTAAAGTTTATTTGCTGCTGCGGCCATAAAGTTGGGGATTCACAGATTAGATCAAAGCATTAGAGATCAATATCTTCACTTTAAGACTACTCCAACTGTACCCACTCCTACATCCCCCACAATGCAACTTCTCATCAGACTGCCCAGTAAATGCCTCTGAACTCATGTCCCCTCCTTTATAGGCCAGTTCCCAGAAGGAGCTGGAGGAGAGCTGGCACGTGTATGGGGAGTTGCAGCGTCTGGTGGAGCAGAGTCAGGCGGAGCTGGTGGAGGTGATCGCGACCAGACAACGCGAGGCCGAGCGCCACGCGCAGGAACTGGCCCGAGGTTTGGAGAACGAGCTCAGCCAGCTGAGGAGGAGGAGCGCCGAGCTGGAGACGTTCGCGCAGGCGCAGGACAAAGTGGTCTTCCTGCAGGTAGCACGTGTGGCATGACGCCCCCTGTGGCGGCCATGTTTGAGGGCCTGCTCTTTATAATCATACGTGTTGATCAACTATGTTTTAATGGTTGAACAAATTAAATTTGAATTTTAAAACATATGAAAACATCTCAAATTGGGAGAAATTTGCTGGTTCGTTTTTGTCTTTGGTCAATTTATAGCAGGGAATGATGAAAGATGCTTTACACACTGCTAAATAATACGTTTGCCAGCTTTTCTCCAACTTTTGGTGTGTTTTTTTTCACCACTTCTGTCCCATTCCAATCCTTTCACTATTAACGATCAATATTTTAGATCACACTCCAACTGTAATTTAAAAATCCACGCTGGCTTCATTAGTCATTTTTCCGGTGTGTAGCCTACATCCAGAAAACACACTTAATATGCATTTAGGACACAGCGAGGGAGCTCATTAGTTTGAAGGCTGTAAATTATAAAGGAAACATAAAAGATGTCAACTCTCTTAACAGACATTATACTGTTATCAATAATGTCACCGACCAGGCTGAAACTATATGTATTTCTTAATATCCATCTGTTTTCCTATCGTCCATCCCGATAATATCCACACAGTCAGTTATCCAGTGCACCTGCATGGTTGCAGCAGCTGTAATTGCTCTGAGATTTGTGCCACAACATCAAAAGCCTCTATGCACAGAGCCGGCTGCTATGGAGGTTCCCCCTTGTGCATTTATCCTGGACTGTTTATCTGGATGAAATGGTGATGAAAGACATCTTTGAAGTTACTAGCTTAGATTTCTTTCAGACAGTATGAGGGGAGGCATAGGTGTAAAGCCACTCACCCAAACACGGGACCATGCAGACAACCACATTCACTCCTCTGTATTTGCATCACTAGACATAGATTTGTAGATACATCAGCACATTGCCCAGATGTTTTACTCCACACAGCTGTTATTTTCACTGCAAAAACTGTATTTCCCCCGAGGCGTCATTGCATTTTAATTTCACCATATGTGCATAACGATGCTGCATTTCCCGCAGAACCTGAACAGCCTGCAGCCCCCGCCCGAGCCCGCTGATTGGTCAGCGGTCAGCATCAACACTGACCTCTACCTGGGAACCATCCGCTCCTCCGTCAGCAACCTCATCGAAAAGTTCCAGCAGGAGCTCAAAAGGCTGTACGGGAAAGGTGAAGTTAATTTCTCACCTTGTTACGATCAAACACTGTCATTTGTAAAAGATTTGAAGACTATGCTACAAGGGAAACAGGACATTAGATACGGCCTGATACACAAGGTTGGATAAAATATCTAAACATCATGAACTTAATATTGGTGGCATTTATTGAAAGGCTATTAAAATTGTTGGGTGTTTCTGTTATTTTGTCCATCCCTGTACAACAAAATATCACAGTAAATTTTTATACTGACTGATTTTACCCTGAAAATGTGATAAATAGAACTTTATGAATGAATTATTTGGAAGTTAGATAAACATGTCTTGTATATTTTCAAAATAAGAGTAAACAAACTGCAGGACTATCAATTAAAAATCAGTCACACCCAACAAGCTGTTTTTTTTTTTTTATCCATGCAACGTTACAGAGAAATCCATCCCTCCTCATCAAATACCAACCTCACTTCCTGTGCAAAATCCCAAACAGGGATATGTAGGTCACTGTGCGAGCACTTTGAAATAGATAAGTGAGTCAACATTGCACCAGCCAGCCTCCATCCCACAGCACACTCACACGTTCACACACACAAGATGGTCGGACAGATGGAGATGGTGTTGATGCCACAGTTCATCCGTTTGGAATCAGTAGAGAGGCGGCAGCGGAGAGAGCTGACTGACAGCAGCACATGTCTTGAACATTTACAGCTCTGGTTTAGATCTATCTACATGTTTACCACCCACACGAACCATCTGCTTTGACTTTGACTGTGCAGCTGAATGACTTGGTTTCTCTCTCTCTCTCTCACTCTGTCTCTCTCTCAGAGCTTCGGAAGATACAGAACTATTCAAGTGAGTAAGACTTTAAATCATCAGCTTCAGAGTCATGCTGCTTTTTATTAAAGAATTAAGGAGAGAGCAGGAGCCGTTTTTGTTGTTGTTTTCTTTACAATCTTTGGCAGTGCAGCCAACACTTAACAGGATGTTCGGTTCCCCAAACTGTCCACAAGATGGCGCTACTTTTTCATGGCACAAACGAGCTCGATCCAGGGTCGAGCCACGCATTTAAGAGTGTAAAGTTCACTCTCAGCTCTCTGCTGCGAACACTTGTGCACACACATGCTTGTGCTCCACACTCTGAAAGGGGCCGTCCATTACTAGTGCTTTTACTTTTGTTACTTTTAGTACATTTTACTGAGAATACTACTATACTTTTACTCAAGGAGAACTTTGAGTATTGGACCTTAACTTGTGGTTTGAGATTTTGGTATTGCTCATTTTACTCAAGTACTTCTAACTCTTTATTTTGGGTGAGAATCAGTGACACACTCCTTAAGACAGCATTTAAACACCAACATGGCATTTCTGCCTCAGGCATAGAAAATCTATCACTGTGATAATATATAAATGATATTGTAGAATGATGTTGATGCTGTGTCTTGCCCAGGTGAGGTGATTTTGGATCCTGCCACGGCCCAGAGGAACATGGTGGTGTCTGACGACGGTCGCCAGGTGAGGTATGAGGAGCGTAAGATCGCCCACTCCGAGGGTCCAAAACGCTTCAGTCCCGCCCTCTTCGTCCTGGGCAGAGAGGGTCTCAGCTCTGGGCGACACTACTGGGAGGTGGACATCGGACGCAAGACCGCCTGGACGCTTGGCGTGACCCGCGCCTCGGCCCGCCGCAAGGGTGAGATCAAGCTGAGTCCTGAGGGGGGATACTGGTGCCTGTGGTTGAAGAACGGGGAGGTGAAGGCTCTGTCATCGTCCCGCCTGCCCCTAATGCTGCAGCTCCTACCCAATAAAGTGGGTATCTTCCTGGATTACGAAGGAGGCCAGGTTTCTTTCTATGATGTGAAGGCCCGTCAGCATCTCTACACCTTCGTCGATACCTTTAATGAGAGCTTGTACCCAATCTTCAGCCCCTGTCTCATCCAGGAGGGGAAGAACGCTTCTCCTCTCATCATAACCCCCGTTAAACACACCTGAGACCGACAGCCAGACTTTATAACACCTTCGAAGACAAAGAAAAGTGCAGATACTTTTTTCATCTTTAACAGATTTTGTCCTTTATTTGGTCTTAAAATATATTTTTTTTCATTTGAATGAGCCAATTTCAGGTCAGTTTTACTTGTTTGCGAAGCACTTTACTCCAAAAAAAACCCAGTTAAATCAGTTTGCATATCAAAACTATCCACTACAATCGCTTTCTCATCATGTTTACTGCATTTGCTCAAGTAAAATCAGGTTCAGTACAGATCTTATAAAGGCCGCTGACCTACAGAGTGACAGTTTTGAAGCAAGATTCAAGTTTAGATCAGAGTAAACCAAAACACAACATGTGTGGTGTTTTATCGACCGACAATCAATCAATTTGGTGACTCGAAGTAGCCAATTGTTCTTTCATAATGAATATTCTTATCTCAAATGGTACAAAAAATAAATGGGACAGATATCTTGATGTCAAATCATATGAAGGACTAGAGGGGATTAAGCCAAAGGCCGTATTTGACCTGTTGTTCTTACTCTTCACAGCCCTGGTTCAGATGGACGTGTTAAGTAGTTGAGTTTGAGGGATGCTGTACTTCTGGCACTTTTCTTACTGTGTAAGTCTTTGTTTAACTGTAACTATAAGGCTTTGGAGACTTAACAGATTAAAACAATGAAGTTAAATGAATATTAATGTACTGTCTGGAGGTTTAGGCTTGCCTGAAGGACAAAATGAGAGATTTTTGCACACACTGTAGGAGTATGACATTGTCTGTAATGGGCATTTTCGACGTCCTGTATTTTTATATTAAATGTTTGCTTTTGTACCTTCTTTCTGAACTTGTTCATTAAAGATAATCAGTTGCAAAAAATACAGAATTATACTTTCTTTGCAAACCAGTGAGGCAGGGATTTGTGGATTTGTTGGTCATTTTCATTTTAACAATGAACCAAACAAGTATATATAATGTAAAAGTGGCAGACCCTCAGAGAATAATCACCCAACTCAGCCCTAAGGAGAGTTATAGCGTCTTTGCCTTCACAGCCCACAACTTTATTTAACTTCATCTAAGTTTCAAATGACACAACTCACGGATGGTGCCTTTAAGAAACCCAAACATAATGAGCTTTTCCAAACTGGAATTTGTTGTAGTTCTGCAGTTCTGCTGCACTGTAGTGTTGTTGTGTTTTGTTGTTCCCCTCCTGTGTTTGACCCCAAGCTGGTAGCCATTCCTCCTGGAGCTCTGAGGGCCACAGCCAGAGGGTATAAATTTGTATCTGGGGTAAAAGGAGAGGGAGGGAGGGAGGGAGTGAGGGGGGTATATTTTGGGTCTGAGGTGTGTGTGTATTAGTTGGTTGGGGTGGGGGGTGGGGGGGGGGCAGTGGTTAGAGCCTGTCTCATGTGTCAGTGTACAGCGGAGCTTTCAGGCAGCTGCTCTCTGGTGAGTGTCCCCATATCTCTGCTTTTTCCTCTCCTCGTCCTTTCCTGCATTTTCATTTCTCTTCTTTCACATCTGCTTCTCGGGGTACCACTAGGTCTCTTAGGGGAGTGTTGTTTGTATTATGGATTTTTTCTTATTACTGTTTGGCTGCTTCAGAGCTGTGACCTGAGCTAAAGGCTTTTTTTCCTGTAGCTTCAAGTTTGTATTTGAGCCACAAGGTGTTTCCGTGTCAAAACAACCCAAAATATTGTTTAGAGCAGGGGAGCACTGCAAGACACGACACTAGCTGGACTAATATTTTTGGAAAGATGCTAATCTGGTCTGGCACGAATACCTCGGCCTCAAAGCAGGGCGCTGCTTGTCTTAAAAGTCAAACTCACTCACAGCTTCACAAGACACACTGCCAGTGTACAAACTCATTAAACAAGCATAATGTATATTTAGCTTGAAGTTCAAGTAAAGACAGCTAAAAATACAAAGTCTGGATCAGCACAGACTCATTTGAAGCCAACATTAGCAGCAGGTACTAGCTTCTAACAAATATATTGATAGTGGTGGTATGTTGGCCGATAAGATTTTGCAGGAGATGCCAAAAATATGTTTGAATTAATTTCAAAAAAGTGATTCCATTACATCGTTTGTCCACCAGAGAGTAGTGACAAGTTTGTTTTTCAGCTGTAAAACTTTCCCCACAGTATAGCTTGGTATAAATTTAAGGGATCATTATCAAAAACATTGGCTCATATTCGCTGTGTATTAACATTGAATCAGTTAATAATTAAACTCTCAAATATTGACATGGATAAAGTCTGGTATTGGCCACGTGCAAAAGAAGAACAAAGTCAAGTCTGTAAACACTCCCCCAAGACTCACAAGGGCTCATTTATTATATAAAAAAAGAAAATGTTTGATTGAATTTTGTGGTATAAAACCTTGAATTGACAGATCTTGGAATTTGCAATGATAAATGAGTCCTGTCATGCATTGCTTTGTAGGTTTGCATGAAAATGACCCAGGCCATCTAACCCTAGCGACCTCAATATCACAGCAGGTTTGATGCCCCGCTCAGAGACCGGTTGCTTGCGCTGAAAATGACCCTACCTCTCCGCCGTGTAGGAATGGCCTCCACTGGAAACCTTTCTGAAGAGCAGGTGCACTGCTCCATCTGCCTCGACGTCTTCACCAACCCCGTATCCATCCCCTGCGGACACAACTTCTGCCAGAGCTGCATTCTGGGATACTGGAGAACCAGCCCCCTGTACCAGTGTCCTATGTGTAAGAAGTCTTTCTACAAAAGACCTGATATTAGTGTTAACACTGTCCTGAGGGAAATTGCAGAGCAGTTCAAAGAAATCAGGATTAGAAGTGTGGAAGGGAAGGTGGACGAGGAGGAGGACAACAGGAAGGAAAAGAAGTGGACGATGGAAAGAAGGAAAAAGGAGGATGAGGAGAGGCTTTTGGAGAAGGATCAGAAGCAGCAGCTTCTAGAGGAGCTGAAGCAGAAGCAAGAGGAGGAGAAGAAAAAGAAAGAGAAACCAGTGGAGAGAAAGCCACCGCAAGAGGAGTTACCACCACTGCTCCCCCCTGTGTCAGCACCCCAAACCTCTCCCCCGCCGTCACCACAAGCCACAGCTCAGGGGCCACCATCGCCTCCACTACCCCAAACATCACCCCCGCCCTCACCTCAGATCCCGGCTTCTCCAGCTCCTCAAACCTCACCTTCGCCTCCCTCCTCGTCACTCCCACCTCCATCCTGGGAGGAGGTCCTGTGCGATGTTTGCCTGGGGGAAGGCAGGCCAAAGGCAGTCAAATCCTGCCTTGTGTGTCTGACTTCCTACTGTGAGGAGCACCTGAAATCTCATTCCACCAGGTTCACCAAGCACAAGCTGATTGAGCCCGTTGCAAACATGGAGGACAGGATGTGCCCAAAGCACGAAAGGCTCCTGGAGCTCTTCTGCAAGAAGGACCAGACCTGTGTGTGCGTGCTGTGCACTGAGACGGACCACAGGTCGCACTACACCGTCCCCGTGGAGAGAGAATGGACAGAGAAAAAGGTGAGACAGATTTGGTGTTGTACAAATCAAAGATCAGAAAACCTCAACAGAGCCAAAGAACATTACAGAACAACATTACATCTTCCTTATAGTGTTTTACAGTAGTCAATGACACACTAAAAGTGCTGTAAAGTGCTATCACAACTGCATTTACACACACTAGATCCAGATAACGACAACAGATTCTGTGTATCCTGAGATTAAATAACATACTGTCAGTTTAATTTGAAGGCTGCGCCATTACTTGCTTACAGACATTTTTTTCCGTTTTGGAGGAAAATGCAGCTTTTCTGGTGACATTTGAACTAACTAACTATATTGTTGTCTTCAGTGTCGTGCAGTAATGTGATAACCTTTTTTAGTAACATGTAGTATGAAGGATTAAATGTGATATTCAGCATTAACACTCCATTACTTTGAAGTTGGGATTCTCTGTGTAGAGTGGGCAAATGTTGCAAATGCTGTCACTGCTGTCGCATAAATCATGAAAATGATTTCCTGATGGGGCACATGAGCACTGTATTCATATCAATAAGCCCCATAGGCAATGCCCCAGGAAAACAATTACATAGGAAAAAGAATTATAAGTCTAAAAGTAAAGATAGAGGTATGTTTTTTTTCTCTCTCCACGTTATTGTGTGTGTGCGCTTGTCATCGGCCTTGTTTGTGTGAAATCATGTCGTGCAGGCGCAGCTGAAGAGGACAGAAATAGACGTCCAGCAGATGATCCAGGACAGGGTGAAGAAGGTGGAGGAGATCAAACACTCGGTGGAACTAAACAAAGTGAGTCCTGCTGTCACAGAGCTCGCTGGTACATTGAAATTCTAAGACCATCATTTACATTTGCACAATTCACACACATCATTTACACAGTGATTATTATTCACCACAGATTTGTGCGTTTTGTCGCCTGTGTTTTCAGGCCAGCGCTCAGAGAGAGAAGGAGGAAAGCATGCAGGTGTTCTCGGAGCTGGTGCGGTCCATCCAGAGGACCGAGGCCGAGCTGGTTTTGTCCATAGAGGAGAAGCAGAGGCAGACGGAGAGGTGGGCCGAAGGCTTCATCGCTGAGCTGGAGCAGGAAATCGCAGAGCTGAAGAGGAGGAACACAGACCTGGAGCACATGGCTCGGACTGACCACATTCACTTCTTAAAGGTGTTGGGGATCATTTTAAAGTTTAATACAACTTTTCTATTTGAGCTTGAATGTTTTTAAGGTGTAGATCTCCATCCTGGTTGAGATATTTGGCTTCTGTAGTTCATATTGGGGGCAGCATTTCTGCAAGTGCTTCTCTAACTAAGACCAGAGTTTACATACACCTTCTTACAGAGGAAAGTACATTTTTTGCTATTTTTTTCTCTGCTGTTTTACTAAACATGTAATCATGGCAAAATTAAGTATTACATTGAAATGTAATGCAATCCACATGCACATCATTTCATTTTCTCTGTAGGCTGGATACTGCTGTGGAAATAATTTTGCAGGCTTGTTTGTCTATAAAGTAGATGAAAATCTTGACTGTAATAAAAATTGTAGATATGTTATTGTGTTAATTAACTTGTTTTCTTGTCTTTTCTTGTGCTCTGCCTCTCTGTAGAACTTCCCAGCCCTTAGCACGCCTCCGTCTGTCAAAGACTGGTCTGAGACCACTGTTCCCACTGATACATGCATCGGCATGATCAGGAGATCGGTAACCAAACTGAAGGCAACGTTAAATGAAATGATCGCCAAACTGGCTGAGAGTGGTAGGATTTCCTTTAACATTTAAATGCAGCCTTCCTCTGTCTTTTACATTGAAAGCATCACCAGAGAAAGCTGACACGTTATCTGAAGAGATCTTTGTCTTTGTTTTTTTTACAGAGATCAAAAAGATTCTGAAATATTCAGGTACATTTTTTTTGCATTTGGTTGGATCTTTTCATCACCTTGAAACTCTCAAAACAAATAAATCGTTTAATATGTCTGTTGTTTCTGCAGTGGACGTCATTCTGGACCCCGACTCAGCCAATCCGTGGTTGCAGCTTTCTCAGGACAGGCATCAGGTGAGACACCTGGGCGCATGGCAGGACCTCCCAGACCACCCTGATCGCTTCGACACAGTGGTCATCGTCCTGGGCCGCGACGGCTTCACCTCAGGGAGACACTACTGGGAGGTCCAGTTAGGGGACAAGGACGACTGGTACTTGGGTGTTGCCAGGTCCTCTGTCAACAGAAAGGGCAGGATCTCTGTAAGCACATCCCAGGGCTACTGGGCTCTGGCCATGAAGAAAGGCCAGGGGTACCGGGTGTCGACTTCCCCACCTATCCTGCTCTCCCTCGACCCCAAGCCCAAGCGAGTTGGTGTATATGTGGACTACGAGGAGGGTCAATTGTCCTTTTACGATGTGAGGGCTCGGACCCATATTTACACATTCAAGGATTCATTTACAGAGAAGATCTTACCCTTTTTCTACCTATACTGCTGTGACAAAGCCTCTGATACCATTGCGATTTGCCCAGTGAATGAGAAAAGCCTGATCAAGCAAAGTTAATGAGAGTAAATACACTGAAAAGCCCTTATCAAAGTCCAAACTGACTGTATTTTGGTGTATTTTACGTTTTATGTATATCTATGACATGTATAGTGTAGCTCAACAAATGAATAAATCATACATTTTGTGTTTTCACATCAGCTCATGGAAGTTCCACAAAGCCTTAAAAGAATGGTGTGACAGTTTGGGAAGTATGCTTATTCATCTTCTTGCAGAGGCTTAGATAAATTAAATCGATACCACCCTCATGTCTGAGCGCTATTTAAAAAGCTAGAGAAAAAGTTAGCTTAGCTTAGCATTAAGACTGGAAAATGGGAAACAGCGAGCCTGGCTCTCTCCAAAAGCAACAAAATGCACCTGGAAGCACCTTTAAAGGTGGGAGGGATGGAGCCACGCTAGCTGTTTCTTTGTTCACAGTTTTAGCCTGAGATAAGCTAACTGGCCGCTGGCTGAAACCTCATATTTGTGCTACCATACAGATATATGAAGAAGTTTTCCTTAGATCAACTATTCCTTTAAATGCATGATACCTCAAAAAAATTTAAAGAAATTGTAGTTTTTAGAGCTCTGATTTTCCGATTGCATGTTGATTTTAAAAGTAAAATTAAAGTGTGATTGATGCTGCAAAGGTTGTACAGTGAAGAGAAGTGTTTTGGTTCATAACAATAAATGTTCTCTTAAATATGCCCAACTGTGTCTGTTTTTCAGTTTCATTTCAGTGAACTGACCACACCTACTAAAGTGTCTGGAGCTGCCTCAGCTTCTCAGGACTCGTCTTCAGATGATCATTGTTGAAGTGTTTGTGGTGCGATGATTACTGCGTACGGTCTTGCATTTAACAGACAGTTTAGGCAGATTAGTTCAATTTCCATAAGACCTACGGAGAGTCAGGTGAGTCATTCCTCCAACTAATTTGGTTGTTTTTCTGTTTTTGCATTTAAAATACAGAGCTGTAAGTAAGTTATGCATTATTAAGATGTGCAAGCTGACTCACATGAATATGACTCATCGGGCGGGTCAGGATTAGCATTGTAAACAGCCTAAAAATAGACTTGATTCCAAAGACTTCTCTAACATTTTGGCTCTTTTTCCCCTAGTTTTTGTGTTTATGTTCGGTATAATGATGGTTGTCATGTCACACATGATTTAAAAAACCTGAAAGAACATATACAAAGTAAATAAATCACATTTTCTCCCACAGAGTTTCCATAATGTCATCATTCAGTGTCTTTGCTTCATTGCCCGAGAGTAATTTCCAGTGTTCGATCTGTGTGAACGTCTTCAGCGACCCCGTCACCACACCTTGTGGTCACAGCTTTTGCAAGACCTGCCTCAGTGAGCACTGGGACAAAAGTGATTTATGCCACTGCCCCGTGTGTAATAAAAGATTCTGTGTGAGGCCTGATATCTCCACAAACACGGTCATCGAGGAGATTTCAGTCCAAATAAAGAGGAGAAAAGTCAGGACACCTGAAAGCGCAGCGTGGAAGGTGACATGCGATGTGTGCACTGAAACAAAGTTCAAGGCCCTTAAGTCCTGCCTGGTGTGTCTGACGTCGTTCTGTGAAGCCCACCTGGAGCCTCACCAGAGAGTTCCCTCCCTGGTGAGACACAAGCTGATCGACCCGGTGGAGAACCTGGAAGAGAGGATGTGTAAGAAGCATGAGAAGATCCTGGAGCTTTTCTGCAGGGATGATCAGGTGTGCATCTGTCTGGTGTGCAGTGAGACAGACCACAAAGACCATGAAAAGGTGCCCGTTGAAGAAGAAGGGGTTCAACAGAAAGTAAGAGAGTTTATTTTGTTAAATTACTTTGATTGTAAACTGAAACTTAAAAAAATGATTCACTGGCTTAACCACTTTTTTCTTGAAATTCTTTATTGTAGGAAAATATTGAGTCTAAGAAAGGAGAGATCAAAATAATGATTGAGAGCAGAATGGAAAAGATAAAGGAATTCAGAGACTCTTCTCAAATAAGCACAGTGAGTACTGGGGAACATTTCGCACTTAAATATATATCTGTGCAATTGATCTAATTGAATTTTTCTATTAGAACAAAGCAAATAAAGAGATTGAAGACAGTGATAAACTCTTCAATACTCTGATGAATCATGTGCAAGAGGCACAAACTAAACTGAAATGCAACATCGAGCAGAAGATCAGAAAATCACAAGACAAAGACGAAGCGACGATTAAAGAGCTGCAGGAGGAAATCACCCAACTGCAGAGGAAGCACTCTGAGCTGGAGGAGCTTTCACAAAGTGACGACCACCTTCACCTCCTGCAGGTCAGTCAACACTAACACTATTCGGCTGAAGGTATATGAACAAGAGAAATGAGATGCACTTAATGAAAATGTACACAAAGACCATACATATCAGTAGTCAAATTTCCAGTCAGATGTAACGGAAATTTGAACTGAATCTTCAAGAAATCTGCAAAAAACAATGCAAGTTAATGCATGTTTTTCCCTTCTTTTTTCTGCTCTGCTGAGTGCAAAACCTTTGTAGCAACCTGTGTATGTCAAGTACTACAACTTGGCTAGACAGTAAAGCAAGTAAACTTATTCCCCAAAATGTGTAATTATCTATTTAAGAAGACAGTGAGTGTGTCAAGACACATGTCTACATGAAAATGTCTGCTTGGGTGCAGATGGTTAGCTGTATAAAAAGACTGAATATACCCCAGTACCAGCAGTGGTCATGTGTTTGTGAATCATCAGACTTTGCAGGCGCTGAGCACCATTTCAGGCACCAAGAGCTGGTCAAACATCAGGGTTTACTCAGACCTGTGTGTGCAGACGGTGAGGAGAGCCATGTGTCATCTTGTACACACATTTCAAGCAGAACTGAAAACTCTGACAGACGCGGGTAAATATATGCTACGTTTCAGCAAAGATGTCGCTATTTGAAGAGTTTCTCCTAACTGTGTTGTGTTTTCACCTCTCACAGAACTGACCAGAATGAGACAATATAAAGGTGAGATTTAAATGATTTTTCTTGCTCATTAAATTCACTTATTAAGACTAAAGATAAAAGCTTTAGGATAACTTTTTTTCTTCTTCTCAGAGTCAGTCACCTTTGACCCAGCCACTGCTGGCAGCTGCCTCGTGGTGTATGATTTTGGGAAACGTTTGAAGTACTTAAAAAATGCAAGCCCCTCATCGTCTGATGAAGAGAAGTTCGACTGTCCCATGATCTTAGGGACGAATTGCTTCACCTCTGGGCGTCACTACTGGGAAGTCCAAGTGGGCCTGAGAACGGACTGGGATGTTGGTGTTGCCAAGGAAACAGTACCCAGAACAGGAAGGATCACTTTGAATAGAGGACATGGCTTCTTTGCCATAGGAAAGAGGGGTTCTGATTATAGAGTTCATCGTACACCCTACACTGACCTTTACCTGTGCCCCAGGCCAACAAAAGTAGGAGTGTATCTAGACTATATGGAAGGCAGAGTGTCTTTCTATGATGTGAATAGGAAGATGCACATCCACTCTTTCACAGGAGAATCTTTCACAGAGAAACTGTTCCCGTATTTCTATCTGTACAGCTGGGCCAAGAAAGCAAAGCCTTTGGTTATTACGCCAGTGGAAGATGAAACATATCGCCTCTCTCTTATTCGCTTCCTCCAACAAAGTAAAGAATAGTCGAACAGTGTAAAGTTGTTGTGAGGTCAAAACTAACAACTCCAATTAAGTCCTCTAAGATAAAAAACATTCAAAACCTGCCAGATATCCTAAAAGATGCATTGAAGAGCAATCTGAAAGAAATAGGTCGGATTTCAAACAGAAGTTGGTAAAAACAAGCTTTTTATTTGTAGCCGTCAACCATATATTTTACAGGCTAAAATGACGAGTTGCTAGAGTTTCATCTGCTGTAATTGAACATTAGCTTCATTAACATTAGCTTCATATGCTGGTTGAAAACACTGTCATCTCCTGCTAACTCATTTTAGAATAACCCTTTTAAAGGAGTCTTAAATATGCACTGGAGGACTACTTATATGATATCATGACTGAGGCTAAAACGTCATTTCCCAAGGACCAGCTTTTCCCCTAAGTTATCCTATATCTAGGACCAGTTTCTACACAGTGGAGAATGGTGGAGTGCAGGTATTTAAAAAAGAATCATAACCTGTAACCCCAAAAACTAATGTAGTTAATTCAATGATATACTCCTCAGTCTTGAAAGTAACACCCAGTTACTAGTGTGAGTGGTAAGCTAAGCTAGTTAGCTGAGCGTGCTAACAATTTGAGCTTACTTGAGAATAGAGAAACACCGACATTTTTCCTTACATTTTGAGTATTGTGTTTTTGGTTTTGGAAAAGCTAAAAAGGAAAATACATCACAATCCAAACTCTTTAAGTCTCGAATGTCTCCCTGTAGAGCCTAGTTACTTGGATAATCGCAAAACGGTCACCTATAATTTGCATCCGCATAGTTTAGACTGTCCTACGAATTCAAAGGACTCATCAGGTGAAGGTATAATCAGTCTCAGTAGTCGGCATCAGTATCAGTACGTAATAAGTGATTTTGCAATGCTGTCATGACATAATATGTTTTTTTTTTGTTCATTTTAATGCCATTCTATGATCATACATTGACTTTCTTCATAAAAAATAAAGGTGAAATAAGGTATAAACTTTTTCTTTTGTATTGTTACTGTACTAAAATAAATATATCCAGAGGTTTTGTTGCCCTTGTTTGGAGTTGCAGCTGAACTGATATAAAGAAACCTCACCCAGCTACCCACTTTATCAGGTGTATCTGGGTTTATGAGGATCCAGGAAATGACAGAGTCCAGCAGGGCTGCTCTTTTCTCCAGCAGTGTGAAACGACAGATAAGAGAGCAACTCGACACTGTTCGAGCCTCAGGAGTGACAAGCTGGAATTTATACATGAAAGGTAAGCAAGACTTATGTTTTAATTTTCTAGTATTTACAAGTAAAGTTTTGATTAATGTGATATGTCATTGTCAAATGGAAGTTAAAAGCTGTGTGGCTCATTAAACTAAAGCTTTTTTTAAAGTTTGTTTTTAGTTCACCTAAGTTATGAGTCAGTCAGTTAGACCATTTTTAGCCACTCAGGATATTCAAACATAAATCCAGAATTGTATTTTTACTCCAAATAGTTTTACTGAATGGACTTCTGGCCATCCTGAATTAATCTTTTACCAGAATCATAGAGAATACTCAATTCTGATTGGTCAGGGGATGTTCAGTGTTTTGAAATCACCACGTGGCTCTCCTCACACGGGTTTCCTCACCACTCCTCTGAATGTATGCCAGTCTATGGTAAATACTTGAAGGCTTTTCATTTCCTTGTACTGTGCCTTGTACTTGTTATGTTCAACAGAAGTCTAATGTCCCATAAGTATTTTCCTACCAATAATGGACAACTGATGCAAATCATACGATGTTGTGTATCGAGACCCAAAACTACATACATAAGATAAGCAAATAAAGAATATTATATGTTTTCCATATTCATTATATTTCTCTTGATAAATTCTACCCTTCCTGTCTCCTGAGTGACTTTTGGGCCCTTTAAGGACATGCATAGCCTCTGTAAAGTTACAACCTCGGTAAGTGTGTGTGTGTGTGTGTGTGTGTGTGTGGGGGTGTGTGTGTGTGTGTGTGTGTGTGTGTGTGTGTGTGTGTGTGAGTGAGTGTGTGTGTGTGTGTGTGTGTGTGTGTGTGTGTGTGTGTGTGTGAGTGAGTGAGTGTGTGTGTGTGTGTGTGTGTGTGTGTGATGTCATTGGGATTCTAGAAATCTAGAATCGATGACATGTCATCATCACACAGCTTCTCAGGTTCAGGACTGGATTTCACACCAGAAACAACTCAACTACTGAGGACTAGTACGCATCTGTGAACATGGAAGAATTGCAAATAAGCACCGGATTTGAAGAAGGTAGACTGGACATAGTCCCAGAGAACAAAAACCACTCTGAAGTCGCGACGGCTGAACCTCGAGCACCAGAGGCCGTCCCAGAGAAGGGGAACAGCTCTGAGGTCTCCTTGGACCAACCTCTAACATCTCTGGACTCTGCTGGTCCTTCTGCCTCTGGCTCTGAGTCGACAGCCGAGGCAGGAAGTGAGAAGCAGCTCCGGCTGTTTGTGACCCTGCTGACGGTGAGAGTGCTGACAAAGTGTCAGGCTCTGCACAGCCGTAGCCAGGAAGAGTGGGTCTCACACGTCAAGAGACTCGTCAGTCAAACAATGGAGGGACTTACTGCGGTGGAAGGCTTCTGCCCGGACACCAAGAGCACCAAAATTGTCTGCAGGGCTGTTGTGAAACACCTGAGGAAGAAGTTCTGCGGCAGGCGCCTACTGGAGTCTATAATATCATTACAGGATCCAGATGTGGATGCAGCCATTGTCCAGTCTTTGCAAGCACACATCAAGGACTTATCTGCTCGGCTTGCAAACAAAGATCCCTCACGCTGTCGGTGGAAAGATCTGCTCCAAGTCATGGCTTTTGCTGCAGGTTTACTCGCTGC
The DNA here is from genome assembly GCF_042242105.1 of Pempheris klunzingeri. NCBI lineage: Eukaryota > Metazoa > Chordata > Actinopteri > Acropomatiformes > Pempheridae > Pempheris > Pempheris klunzingeri. The sequence goes on along the minus strand of NC_092034.1, from coordinate 4,903,775 downwards.
CTTCTTTGTAATTGCTCTCATACCATAAAGCAGCACGGTGGCAGCTGCCGATGTAGGACTACAGCAATATGTTTGTGTACTATATTGTGTTTATTGTTTCATTCCGGGTACTCCGGCTTGCTTTCAAACCTCCAATTCTGATAAGAAAAATGTTAAATTGTATTTCTGATGTCTGAGGTACTTCTTAAATTAGAGTTATTGGGCAGGCAATGTGGATTAGCTGACCTCAACACACACACACCTAACAGGACAACTGTGGAAAACTACACTTGTACTTGAACTACACAATTTAGATATGATTTACTGTTTAACCATTCACAGCCATCATCTTTAACCCACTTCCATTGGTTTCAGCGTTTCAATGTAAGCACATCAAAAAACATTAAGCAACAATAGATTCAAAGCAATTGGAGACTTTGCAAGACTTATTAAAATTAGGAATCAGGTTAACTGTGGTTTCCCCCTGCCGGTCCAATCTGTCCCCCTCATATATGTGCTTATTGACATCTTTGTTTTCTGTACAGATCTGCTGTACTCAACAATGGAATACACCATCATCTGTGCATGTTGACACCACACCAAATCAGACCACACTGTGCATGTATGTGCACACACATGCAAATCCAGACAGTTCTGAGCCAATGTCAGAGCCTCCTGAGTGCTGCATCTGCCTGGATGAGTTCAGCAGCCCTGCTTCTCTCCCCTGTGGACACTGCTTCTGCCTGGGCTGTATAGACGGATACTGGAGGATCCATGGGGCGTACCTGTGCCCCCTCTGCAAGGCTTTTTTCCCCACCAGGCCACAGCTCAAAACAGTCCAATCACTACATGCTAGGCCTCCGGCTGAGGACGCAGCTGTGCCTTTAAAAGCTGGAGAGGTTCCCTGTGATTTCTGCCCAGCAAAGCATAGAGCAGTCAAATCCTGCCTGCAGTGCCTGGCCTCATACTGTGCCACTCATCTGGAGCCACATTACCAGAATGAAGATCTTGGGTGCCATCTTCTGATCGGTGTGGTGAAGAACCTGGAGGACTCTGTGTGTAGCGTGCATGGAAAGCAGTTAAACCGGTTCTGCAGGAGTGATCAAACCTGTATTTGTGCCATGTGTGCCCAGACAGAACACAGGGGCCATCGCACTATTTCAATCAACAAGGAAGCTACAAAGAAGAAGGTAAAGTCTAACGAAGGCACAACACCAGGAAAATAAAGATCTGTCTGGTATGACCAGTAGCAAATGATGGCTAATGTTAGATGTATTCTGTAGCCAGTCAGGCAGTTTGCTGACTACAGCTCAGTATTTTAACAAAATGCTAAAATATTGTTTAGCGAAACTCCAAACAGCTTAACAGTAGTTTAGCATTTAACAAGATCCCACAGGGTAACAGTCTCTGCAAAAGTTACATTGTGCTGTTTTAAATCACTCCAATGTTCACTGTATTTAGATGATTTTAAGAATCAAATAGAACCAATGACCAAATTCATGTTGATGAGAGCACTCAAAGACCTGAAACCAAGGCTGAAGCTTTCAGCTATTTGTCATTATGATTATTATTGTATTTGACCACTTGAGTAAAGCGAAGGAGGGTAAGTATAAATATCACTTCTATGACAGAAAGCAGCAGCTTTTAGAGAACATCTGGTCTTAAATGTGAAATACAATAGCAAAAACCACTGGCATGACATAGTCCAATTATTTCAAACATACTCTCATTTAATCGCATGCTCATACAAAAAGGCTGTTATTCATTTGACAGTCATGGTGATTACAAAACAAACCTAACATCGTTGAAGAGCGAAACCACAGCAAATTACTCTGACAAACGTTGATCCAGCTTTGTGGGTTGAAGGTCTTAGAGCAGGCCTGCTTTGTATCAGCTGTCAGAGGAATATAAGATCAAACTGACATCAGCGGTGGGGGTGTAGTCGGGATTGCAACATGCTTCAGAGAGAACACTGGCAACACTGACACAATGTTTTTTTCCACAGGTTAAACTAAAACGGAGAGGGACGAAGCTTCAGCAAGCCATTCAAGAGAGACTGTGTAAAGTTGAGAAAATCAAGCTCTCTGTAGACCTCCAGAAACATCCAAAAGAAGCATGTGCGCAAAATAAAGAGCTCATCAGGCAGCTGGAAGAAGAAATCTCTGAGCTGCAGAGGAAAGAAGCTGAGCTGGAGCAGCTCTCACAGACCGAAGACAACCTCCACTTCCTACAGGTTTACGTCAGGTCGAAAGTCAACAAATCACTTTTCATTCGCTGATTTTCTTTTAATAAACAAAATTTTGTGACATAAAACACTGTGCAATGACCACTGTTCCTTTAATGCATGTCCCCCCTCTGTCTTGTCCCTACAGAGATTTCTACAAACTGCATGTTGATGAATCACCGGGAGCACTGGAACCAAGATCTCACATCATCTCACATCTCCACCCTGGTTAAGAAACATAGAAATAGCTATATTTCTTAATGAAACTGAAGAAAGCAAAATTCCCATTTTGAAGAGGAGCACTAGAAAGCACCTTGACTGGAAACATGTCATGGGATGTGCTCGGCCCAGGACAGGAGGGCTCTGCAGAACCGTCCAGTACATCATTAGTACCACGCATCAATGATACTGGTGAAGTGAGTTGCCTGCTCAGAATAGATATTCAAAGATGAAACCCAGCCTATATTAAGTATCCTCTGTCGTACCACCAGACCACAGAGCAGCTTCCATCTGCAGGCTGTAAAACTCTTAACGCATCCACCATATTTTTTTTTCTCATGTAGTAATTGGGACTAAAATAACCATGTACCTTGTATATCATGCTAATTAGTGAGTCTTTCTGCTAAGGTAAGCTAGCTGGCTGCTGGACGAAGCCTCATATTTATCAGGATTGATCTTGTCATCTGACTCTCTGCCCGAGAGTGAATGAGCGTATTTCTCAAATTTTTTGGGATTAATTTGAATGTATTCTGTGTTGAATTGCAAGCACGATGTGTAACATTCCTCCAATAGCTCAATGAGAATATATTGTATCTATGTAATGTATGTCTGGGTGAATGATGTTATTTATAATAAGGATGATATGAGTTTACCTGCAGAACAGTGTTTCACTATTTAAATCCATTCATGTTTGTTTTTCTTTTTTTGGGCGAATGAATAAAATGTCAAACCCTACTCTTCTTATGCAAAACAACCAAAACAGCACATTTCTGGCTAAACAAAACATAAATCAATACTTTATTGTTTTGTTGGAGTTATGTTTTTGCCTCACATACTGAAAACAGAAACTACAGACAGTAATCACTTTCAGTGTAAACCTCACAGTCTAACAGAGTTGTAAACATAAAACCTCAATAAGTGTCCCAACAAAACCAAGCAACCTTTGGCAGGTCCAATATTTGATCTGTGCAAACTTGTTCAACATGCAACACACCCTGCAACAGACAAACAGATGATTTGGTTACACACTTGCATAGCCACATGCCTCTTTCAGTGAAAGGAGGTGTGTGCCAGAGCTTTTGAAGAGAAATGAAACTTAACAGAGGGAGGAAGACCCAAAGGAAGTACATTCTCTGTGTGAGCAGAGAGAGAAAGAGACAGACACCTGGGAGATAAGGAACGTCTCGATAGCTCAAAGGTAACATTATACTCCACATGTTGTGATCATGATCAGATGTCATTTCATGTTTTTACCTCACTAATTGTTTAGGAAAGTGCTTGTTTGTTCATTAAGTGTTTTGTTACTTTCTGCTATTGGGATTTAACACATACACATACACACACACACACACACACACACACACACACACACAAGCGTGATTCAGTAATGCTGTAGAGCTACACTGTTGTTTCCTGGTTGTGCAGAAAGAAATGTACTATGTTGTCTTGACTGTTGAAATCTGACCAGTGGAAACGTGAATAAATAATGAGACATGCAATAATCTATATCTTTTAAAAACCTGTACGAGCAAGCCTGCGTCCTGCTATCTATCCAGTCTCTCTTCATAATAGAGAAGAGTAACTAGTCGTAGGTGTAGTGGCTGCAGTAGTAGTTGTACTTTTTCTTACTTGTACAACACAACATCCAAAAATCTCTGCAAATGGTGAAGAAATCATTGAATTCTAGGAATTAAATGACCTCTGCAACTATGGTATTTCATTATTTCTGTATAATATATATAATTTTGTATAATAATTGAATGTGCAAATTCAGCTCAAAGACTTTTCCAATTAAAACTTTAACTAAATATTCATGTGTCAAAGGCATTAGACATTAGAGTCAGTGAAGTGACTCTAACTCTTCTCTACTTGTGCTTTACTACACTTCCCCTCGGTTCTCTCTATAAGCAGATATGGCCTCCGCTCAAGCATCGCCCATCGAGACCACCGCACTGGAGAAGCATCTAATGTGCACCATCTGCATGGATCTGTTTGTGAATCCTGTCACAACAACATGTGGCCACTCTTTTTGTAAGGAATGCCTGGACCGCAACTTTAAATTCAACGACATGATGTGCCCCCTATGCAAGGACCATCTGAGGAAAACCCCAGACGTGAACATTGTCCTGAGAGCCATCGCCGAACAGCTGAAGAACACCCCGGAGAAATACAACGAAGACAAGTACACCGGGGCGCCTGGCGAGGTGGCCTGTGACATTTGCACAGAGCTTAAGCTGAAGGCCAAGAAGTCCTGCCTTGTGTGTCTTGCCTCGTACTGTTCGATCCACCTCGAGAATCATTCCTCAACTAAAAGGCTGAAGGGCCACAAGTTGGTGGAACCAGTGGAGAACTTGGATGAGAGGGCCTGTCTGCAGCATGGACGCCCTTTGGAGCTCTACAGCAGGAAGAGGGAGAAATGCATCTGTGTACTCTGCATGGAGGAAGGTCAGGATGAGGTTGTTTCTACTGAAGATGAATGGAGCACAAAGAAGGTGAATTAACATTTGCAAGGCCTTGTCATTTTTTTAAAATCTTGATAGAAGTGTACATTTCCTTAAATATATTGTGGTATGTTGGATAAACTGAATTGCAAACACACCAAAGAGAGGTACCCAAATGACGAGAAAGTGTGTGAAATTGTCGATCATGTTAAATCACAGCATGTACTTGAAAAGGAGAATGTTTGATGTTGGGATACTGACTTGCTTTTTTGTTTACGACAGGCCAAGCTTGAAAACACCAAGACAGAGTTACAAGAGACAGTTAAGAAGAGAAAAACACGAATGAGTGAAATTGATGCATCTCTAACGAGCTGCAAGGTAAGCTGCAACTGAGACAAACATTTCTGAGCCTCGATTGAAAAGCCAGTCAGATCAGTCAAGGTTACAGGAACAACAAAGGAACAACTGCAAAGTATCAATAGTGTCTGCTACAAATGATAATATAGCTTCTTGGGCTAGTTGGTATTTAGTCAAATTATGGCTATTCTGGACAAATCAGGTCAAATTTGATATGTAAAATCAAACCACAGGTGCCTTAATGCAATCCACAAGACAGAAAAACAGAGGTCAAATGTCAGATGGACAATGCTCGTCTTTCTCCCATTTTCAGGACCTGATAGATGACGATTGGTGGGATATTGAGGCTGTGTTCACTGCTGTGATCGCCATTGTGGAGGAAGCCCAGGCGAGAGCTCTTCAGCCACTGAAGGACAGGAGGCAGATTCTGGAGAAAGAGGCAAAAGCCCTCAAAGAGGAGCTGGAGGCAGAGATTGACATGCTTGAGAAGGCCATCTCTGGGCTGGATGACATATCTGTGCTTGAGGACCACGTCCTATTCCTGCAGGTGAGAGGAAACCTCTGACTTCAAACCACTTTGTGGCTGATATATGTCTACCAGATGAAGAGAGCACCTTTCCAGAAGGATATCTTTGCAGTCTGCAACTGCTGGTTGGTTTATCCTCTCTTTCTTTCTCTTTTCTTCCTGTCCCAGAGTTACCCGTCGCTTCCAGACCTGGACAATAACAAAGACTGGACAGAGGTAGAGCTGGACACATCGCTGTCATTTGGCACCATGACAAAAACCACAACAGCCATGTTGAAAAATGTTCAATTGGAAGTGGAGAAGCTCACCTCCATTGGTAAGACTGAAGTACTGATCGTCAATTTTATACACTAGAATTTCAACTTCATTGATATAAAACTATTTCCTCACTTCACAGAGCTGAAGAGAATTCCAAAGTTCTCAGGTGTGTGACATAATCTGTTTCTTCCTACCAATATCCTTTAAAATACAGACTTTTGTGTTAAGATCTCATAACCAGATTCAACTTGTAATCAACAGTGGATGTAAAACTGGATCCGACCACTGCACACCAGCGCCTTGTTCTTTCTAGTGATGGGAAGGAAGTGAAAGATGGAGGTGAGGACAAAGAAATGGATGATGCTCCGGAGAGGTTTGACATTTTTGGCAGCGTCCTGGGGCTCAACAGTCTGACCTCTGGGAAATCGTATTGGGAGGTGGAGGTCAACAACAGGGCGGGGTGGGACCTGGGGGTGGCAAGGGGTGACGCAAACCGCAAAGGACACCTTTTGCTGAACCCAGAGAACGGTTACTGGGTCACCGTACATTACGACGACGACAAGTACGCAGTCATGACAGCACCACCACTTCGTCTCTCCCTGAGAGACAAACCTGTGAAAGTGGGAGTGTTCGTGGATTACGAGGAAGGTCTTGTGTCCTTCTACGATGTGACGGCTCAATCTCAAATCTACTCGTTCACTGAATGTTCGTTCACTGGCAACATCTTCCCATATTTCAGTCCACATGTAAGACAAGATGAGAAAAACACAGATCCGTTGATTATTTCTGCAGTGAAACATTGTGAGGAGGACTTGGATTTGTCATGAAGGATGTGTAAATTTGTGTCCCAGTCTCAGAGAGGGCATCAAATTTAGGTAAAAAATTGGTAGAATGTCTCCAATTATATGAAAACAAACAGCCTTGGGGAGCAACATCCTGTACATGTAATGTAGACTATTTTACCTACATTTCCCAGTGCATTAGGGTATCATAGCTACTCAATAAATAATAAAACCTTTTTAGCCGGAAGATATTTTTTCCACTTAGTAGGGAGGGTGTAATTAAATACACAATAATGGGTGCATTAAAATTCATTAAGCATTGTATATAAGAAATGCTTTTGACTGCTAGTACTGCTATGGAGAAATTAACACTTTAGTGGGTGGATCCACACATCTGCCAATGGCGTCACACCAACAAAGATAATAAAAACAAAAAAAAAATAGCTTGTGCATTGATTTAGACCTGAGATAAAAATGCTGACCAACAACTGCCAGTGAAATATAAATGCCTATGGTTGCTATGGTCAGTAAAGTAAAACCTGAATGCTGTAACACCAGGTTGAACTTGAGGCTCTAAGCCAAAATGTGAAGTCTTGATCTCATTCTGTGATCTGGGCCAAGCAGCTTAACTAACACTGAGCCAGAAGTTAAATGCATTCGTGGGTTTATCTGCAGTTGCACTGTAATGCATGACCTTTGGAGCCTCTTAGAACTTGAGGAATAAAAACAATAGACTTCAGGGATGTTCAAAGTGCAAGAACTGACCTGTACGTGGACTTCAGGCATGTGAATGCGCTTTACAAGTGGTGATTATGAAGGTGATGAGGGCAAATCAACTTATTCTACTGTAATATCCTATAATATATCCTAGAATATATTCTAAATGAACAATCAAGTGTGTCTACATACCGATTGCCTGATTATTTACAAATCATTTGTTTACTTTTTTTTTTTTTGTGAAATCTCAAAATCTAAATAAAAAACCTTCTGTGAGTTTTGATTTTGATTTGACCATTTTCAGCACATTTGTGTTACACAACAATTGGGGGGGGGGGGGATTTTTTCTGGAACTGAAAGTGAAAGAAAAAACCCTCAACACCACAGAGAGGAAACAATTGTAGAGGCAGGGGGGCAAAGAGACAACCCATGAATATATTTTCTTGTTTCTTGAGTCTTTTATCCGCTCAGATCATAAATAAATAAATAGATTAGACATGATTCTGACAGTGGACAGAGATCAAGCTGTTAAAACCACGTGTGCTTTTATATATATATATATATATATATATATATATATATATATATATGATATATTATTTACAAACACATGAGAGGGTGTAATACTATCTAGCTGAATGGCCCATAACTGCTTTTTGTACATGTGCCGGGAAATGAATGTTGATTTTGTCCTGTGTGTTTACACCACACATTATCTTAACTTATTTATTTGAATCAAATGATATGTAAACTCATCAAAAAGTCTTTCAGGTCTTGCTTAAGAAAACCAAATCACAGTAGTTGTTGTAAGATGGCTTCTGGAGCTATTGGAGGAAACCATCGGGGTTGTTTTGGCTGAAATGAAACTGAAACAGTTCAGGATGCACAGATAGAAGGAGGGAAGGGAATTGAGAGGCAGATCGCACGGGAGCATCGAGGCGAGAGCACAAGGTAAGCTGCAGAGAGATCTGATGTTGTTGTTTTGATTTAAAGCACTCTGTGATGTCTGCAACATAAGGCAACGGTTAAATACTGAGTGACTTGTTCTTTTTTTGCAAAAGCATAGCCAGTTGTGGAAGTAAATAATATTAGAAATCTTTGAAAGAAATGATTTAGATATTTAAATGGTTTCAGATGTCAGTTTGTTAGTTTATTTTGTTATTTCAACAAGTGTCTCGCAAAAACACCAAATTCAGCAGCGTGAACCTCATCATGTTACCTGCTGTTGTCCAGGTTGTGTAACAGTATGATTATGATGCAAACAAAGTGCAGGGTGGTGCCAGAGAGTAAGAGGAAGTGCAGGCAGTAAGACAAAGTCTGTGGTATACCACAGTTTCAGGGCGTGTGATAAATACACAGAACAGGAACGTCTGTGTGCGTTGTAGTGCTGCCCTCTTCCTGCTGTGATAGAGGACTAGTTTCCTCTAATGACATACTTATTGATCTTATCATACTGCCTGTTTGAGTTAATATTGGTAAATATTATTATTGAATATTTTTTTCCTATGTTTATTTCATAGTATATGAAATAGCGACAAAAAAACTACACTATCCCACTATATAATAATATAAAATCTGGTCTTTTTGTGGTTTGATCTCATTTTACTTTATCTAAACACTTACTCCACCAGTTAAAGCTGATTCAGTCCCATTTTAAGAAAAACCCCCTCAACAATACTGACTGATGTTTTCTTAGACATTATCCACAACAACACCTAATTTTCAATTCATTTCATTCTGTTTTTCAGGTTTTGGTGTCCAGCTGTGTTAGTCGACACTGTGTAATGTACTCACCATCACTAGAGGGCGACTGATCACTGTCTAATCTATGTGCTACACATCTGTGTTGCACATAAGCAACACAGATCATTAAATCGCTAAATAAGCAATTGTGGAAATGAAAGAAATAGAATGAGCATTAACTTGGGTTTTATTTTCTTTTATTTCTTTCTCTTTCATTTTTTTAATCAAAATCCCAGAAATCAAGCTGTGAAACACTGTAAGTTGTTTCGAGTACAGAATCCTAAAGAGGGAATAAAACAACCTAAAAATGAAAAACAGAAGAAGAATGAAAGAAATCCCGTATTTGACGAATAAATCTATTCACTTGACTTCTACAGATAATCAGCACATCAGACATGAGCCTCCAAGTTTGCAGCTGAGAGCGAACAATTCAGTTACCTTCCCAAACTGACCTAGGTGGGACCTCCAATCAGAGTAGAGGAGCCTTTCATCACTTCTGGTACGCAACTGATTCTTGTTCTGTGTTCATCTGTGCGCCTTGGTTACTAACTACATGAATCACTGGTGTCTCCACTTCACCTGTTGCACACGTCCAAACGTACAGGAAGTAGACAGTACTAGTAAAAGATTGGGAAAGAAATGACAAGAGACTTCTAGTGCTCTGCAGTGACAACATTTGTTTTACAGAGACAATTTGGTTATTATTTTTACCCCCATATCACTGTTAACTCCATTTAACTTCACAGTACAATAAACCACAGATCTCTCAAACTACTGAATAGTGAACATGGTGGTCTTTTCACTTCAGCTTTTACTCAGAGCCTCAAATATAGCATTTACTTTAACAAAAAGCAAAATAAGTCTTTAATGATGTCTTAAACAGATACAACATACTCATCATCGGACATGAGCCTCCAGGTTTGCCATTGCGGCTGGTCCAAATGTACATCATACCAAGGCCTGAGAGTTCACCAGGGCAAGATGGGATGCACGCCAAAGGGACTGAGGATCCCAGAGAGTGGGAACCTCTTTTGGCAGAACAGCGGACAAATAACAAACATTTCTGTCAAGAAGGAGGTAGATCCAAGCAAAATATTTTATGCTAACTTAAAGTTTGCACATCAGTTCAGAACTTGTTGTCTGCTATATAAAATGTGTACTGTTGCTAAAGCTGTAGGATGATTTAAGAAATAAATCAGAACATCTTCCACCTCTCTCTCACAGAATGTGCCCGAGCCTCCAAACATCACCACCCAAATGTTCCCTGCAGATACAGATGCCACATTGCTTGGGATGATGAAATCATGTATGCATTATAATAATGGTTTAATCATAAGAGGAAGCAATGCTTAGAAAAACCAAGCAGCTGTGTTTAACAGCAGCCCATCCTCTCTCCCTACAGTGCACTCACTGCGAATGGCCTCAAACCCGGACAAAACTTGCGGAGCCCTTTATTTCATGAGTGACGCAGAGGTATGAGAGATTACCGACTTGTTTAAAGATCCTGCTGTGGATAAAAAAAAGTTTAGATGCGCTCGGATGTACAGAATTTTATTTGCCTTTTATTTCTGTAACCCTGTGGCTTCCTCTAAAAAGCATCGCTTTTCTTGAATAATCAGCCATGGAAAATGTTACTTTATCTAACAGGTTTTTGTCCATTACACAGAACTGATTCATTACAGGATGACTCAATGGATTTGTAAAAACTGGTTCATGGTAATACTGAGTGATCCTGAGAAGTAAAACACATAAAATCTCATTTTCCACTTTTCTCTGACAGCCAATCCTGATGCCCATGGCACAAACCTTCAACACCCAAATGAATCCTGCAGCTGCAGAGGTCAAAGTGAAGGAGGAAAACCAATCATGTATGCTTTAACTGTAATTAACAACTGCAATTAATTCATACCAGAAACAGAATACAGTTCAACACACACAATTTAAAGAGGCCTTGTTTCACACTAGCTGTTGTCTTTCTCTGCAGTGTTTGGAACTCCACAGCAGTGCCATGAAACCACCACCTACTTGTCCAAAGGTCATCGAGCACTTGATTTCTCCACTGATGCACAGCAGGTACACCAGATTCTCAACTAGTCTAAATGTCGTGCTGGAGAGAAAATCCAGTTTCAGCTGTTCAAAATCAACGTTATAGGATAACTTGATTAGTAAAAACTGGTTTAAGTGTCATGGTAACACTGAGTGATCCTGAGAAGTCAGCAAAGCTTTGTTGAGCAAAACACGTAAAATCTCATTTTCCACTTTTCTCTGACAGCCAATCCTGATGCCCGTGGCACAAACCTTCAGCACCCAAATGAATCCTGCAGCTGCAGAGGTCAAAGTGAAGGAGGCAAACCAATCATGTATGCGTTAACTGTAATTAACAACTGCAATGTATTCATACCAGAAACAGAATACAGTTCAACACACACAATTTAAAGAGGCCTTGTTTCACACTAGCTGTTGTCTTTGTCTGCAGTGTTTGGAACTCCACAGCAGTGCCATGAAACCACCACCTACTTGTCCAAAGGTCATCGAGCACTTGATTTCTCCACTGATGCACAGCAGGTACACCTGATTCTCAACTAGTCTAAGTGTCGTGCAAAGCTTTGTTGAGCAAAACATGTAAAATCTCATTTTCCACTTTTCTCTGACAGCCAATGGTGATGCCCATGGCACAAACCTTCAACACTAAAATGAATCCTGCAGCTGCAGAGGTCAAAGTGAAGGAGGCAAACCAATCATGTATGCTTTAACTGTAATTAACAACTGCAATTAATTCATATCAGAAACAGAATACAGTTCAACACACACAATTTAAAGAGGCCTTGTTTCACAGTAGCTGTTGTCTTTGTCTGCAGTGTTTGGAACTCCACAGCAGTGCCATGAAACCACCACCTACTTGCACAAAGCTCGTAGAGCACTTGATTTCTCCACTGATGCACAGCAGGTACACCAGATTCTCAACTACTCTAAATGTCGTGCTGGAGAGAAAATCCAGTTTCAGCTGTTCAAAATCAACGTTATAGGATAACTTGATTAGTAAAAACTGGTTTAAGTGTCATGGTAACACTGAGTGATCCTGAGAAGTCAGCAAAGCTTTGTTGAGCAAAACACGTAAAATCTCATTTTCCACTTTTCTCTGACAGCCAATGGTGATGCCCATGGCACAAACCTTCAGCACCCAAATGAATCCTGCAGCTGCAGAGGTCAAAGTGAAGGAGGCAAACCAATCATGTATGCTTTAACTGTAATTAACAACTGCAATGTATTCATACCAGAAACAGAATACAGTTCAACACACACAATTTAAAGAGGCCTTGTTTCACAGTAGCTGTTGTCTTTGTCTGCAGTGTTTGGAACTCCACAGCAGTGCCATGAAACCACCACCTACTTGTCCAAAGGTCATCGAACACTTGATTTCTCCACTGATGCACAGCAGGTACACCACATTCTCAACTAGTCTAAGTGTCGTGCAAAGCTTTGTTGAGCAAAACATGTAAAATCTCATTTTCCACTTTTCTCTGACAGCCAATGGTGATGCCCATGGCACAAACCTTCAACACTAAAATGAATCCTGCAGCTGCAGAGGTCAAAGTGAAGGAGGCAAACCAATCATGTATGCTTTAACTGTAATTAACAACTGCAATTAATTCATATCAGAAACAGAATACAGTTCAACACACACAATTTAAAGAGGCCTTGTTTCACAGTAGCTGTTGTCTTTGTCTGCAGTGTTTGGAACTCCACAGCAGTGCCATGAAACCACCACCTACTTGCACAAAGCTCGTAGAGCACTTGATTTCTCCACTGATGCACAGCAGGTACACCAGATTCTCAACTACTCTAAATGTCGTGCTGGAGAGAAAATCCAGTTTCAGCTGTTCAAAATCAACGTTATAGGATAACTTGATTAGTAAAAACTGGTTTAAGTGTCATGGTAACACTGACTGATCCTGAGAAGTCAGCAAAGCTTTGTTGAGCAAAACACGTAAAATCTCATTTTCCACTTTTCTCTGACAGCCAATCCTGATGCCCGTGGCACAAACCTTCAGCACCCAAATGAATCCTGCAGCTGCAGAGGTCAAAGTGAAGGAGGCAAACCAATCATGTATGCGTTAACTGTAATTAACAACTGCAATGTATTCATACCAGAAACAGAATACAGTTCAACACACACAATTTAAAGAGGCCTTGTTTCACAGTAGCTGTTGTCTTTGTCTGCAGTGTTTGGAACTCCACAGCAGTGCCATGAAACCACCACCTACTTGTCCAAAGGTCATCGATCGATTGATTTCTCCACTGATGCACAGCAGGTACACCAGATTCTTAACTACTCTAAATGTCGTGCTGGAGAGAAAATCTTTTTCAAAAATTTGGCCCAGCTTGTACTGAGTGCTTTTATCCATTAGGTGGGGCAACTGGCCCGTGAGCTCCCAACATCCACAGATCAGGAGACAATAGTGCGACCAAAGAAGAAAGAGAAGGAGAAAGAGAGGGAGAAAGAGAAGGAGAAAGAGAGGGAGGCTCAAAAACTGGTAAAGGTACGACATTGTTAATAATACATTTTATTATTTTTAGCCAAAACTGTGGCTCTATGGTGGCAATGTCAGTCTTTAAGTTGGCCAGTCAGTCCACCACTTTAGTCCAGACTGGAATATCTAAAAACAATACCACATGGATCACTATAACATTTAGTAAAGACATTCGTGGTCCCCAGAGGATGAATCTGAAAGACTATGGCCAACCTCTGACTGTTTATCTAGTGCCACCACGAGGACAAAGTTTTCAGTTATCCAGTGAAAGGCTTCAGCATCTACTCAATTGGTTACCACAAAGCTTTGTACAGACATTCACGATTATCAGATGTTGCATCCTAATGACGTTAACGATGATGTTAGCATGCTGACATTAGCTCTTTGTGCTAATGTCAGCATGCATTAGCCTCACAGATGCAGCATGGTTGTACCCTCTTAGTCTTGTGAGACTGGGGTGGGCACGGTATACATTCTACTTGTGCGTATACATGCAAGTGGTCACTGCGATGTGTGCATACTAATATAAGCGCTTCTTGTCTTCATTCAAGGCAAAACAAGACAGGATGAGGGCTGATTTACAGCTGAGAGTTCAGATGAGAGAACACAAGATGGCTGAAGTCAGATCATCTGTAAAAGCCTGCAAGGTAAGCAGCAGGAGATTTTTAACTTTTACATTGCCAGCTGGAATTGGCTCCAGCTAATACGCAAGGTGGCTAAGTGGTAAAGACAATGGATGGATGGATGAATGATTTTAGTGTGTATTAATATTTCAACCTCACTCTCCATTGTTCTTTCAGGGCAGCTTGGATGTTGAATGGCTGGAGATCAACAATGTTTTCTCAGAGGTGATGAGAGTTGTGGAGGACGCTCGCCAGAAGGCCCTTCAACCTATGGAGGAAAGGTCGGTTATGTGTGGCTCAGGTTATAAAACTGATATAATGTATAACATTAAAGGTCCCATATTCATTTCTTTTTAAAGTTCATACTTGTGTTTGCAGGTCCTACTAGAACAGGTTTACATGGCGTGTGACATCATAAGGGGAGCCAAATCTAAATGTCATGTTGTCACACACATTTACTGAAAGGTGGAGCAAGAGAGAAAGAGAGAGGATGGTCTTTTCTCAGTTTGACAGTCTCTAGACACTGAAAAATTAAATGAAAAGACATTAAAAAGTGCATTTTGCAGAATATGGGACCTTTAACAACACCACAGTTTGGGGTCATCAGTGCTAAAAATGTACTGTATGCACTAATGACACTACACTTTTTTATTCAAACTAATTGTCTAATTGTCTAATGTCTTTAGGAGACACAGATTAAAGAGAGAAGGACATGACGTGATCAAGAAACTTCAGAAGGAAATTGACAAACTTAAAAAGGCCACTGATGAGTTGGACAAAAACCTCGACTTGCAGGTGAACCCCGAGAATCTTACATCCAAGCTTTTGGCCTTTTTAATGTTAAGTTACAAGATTCACAAAGCACAACCAAGCAACACATTCAGACACTATCAGGCTCTAGGGGACGCCAAACCAGTATTCACTGTTTTGGGCTCTATGACCACATCTGCATTTCTTAGGCGCAAGTTCAAGATTTACACATTAATTCATTATACGTTAGAAATATCATATCAACAAGTCTGTCTATTTCCACTTATCTGAGTTTTTGTTTTTTTGGATTTATTAAAACAACTTCATATTTGACAATGTCACATTTCTCTCGTGCACACACACACACAGGTTTCTCCTCTAACAGACATGGATGAATCTCAAGATTGGAAAAATCTAACTGTTGACACTTCATTCTCCTTCGGGACACTAAGGTCTACAACAGCAAACATGATCCAAAACATTCACCACCAACTGGAAAAACTCTCCTCTGTTGGTGAGTTTTCCTGAAGCTTGTCAATGTTTCTATTTAATTGAATCAAAGTCTGTATGATCAAATCTTTTAACATAATTTCTCTCTCCGCAGAACTCAAGAGGATTCCCACATTTGCAGGTGTGACTTTAAAAAATTTGACTATTTAAAAGGGTGTTGATACATTTTGATCATAAGACGCTTCACTTCAGTCCCGTAATCATGATTACAACTCATGGTTACACCCAGAGAGTTCAGGTTGGGGTGACATATTTTAGAAATGAAAACACAAAACAGTGAGATTGGCTGGTCTTCGGTGGCTTCACTGTCTTCAAAATCACAGTGGATTAAATATAAAATCTCAGTATATTTCATAGTAGTAGTAGTAGATAGTAAATATTCATCCATCCCATCCATCCATCCATTATCTATACACACACACACACACACACATATATACTGTATATACCAGTATATATATACCAGTATAATATTAGTATAAAATAATTATCTTATTTACTCACAACAATGACAGGAAGGATTCAATCTATAATTTTTCCTGTTTACATGCATGGTAGCTCACACTTTACGTCTCTCTGGCTTTGACTGCAATTGCACTGCAAAGATTTAATCTTTAACCAAAATACTGTTGCAAAGTACAAAGTACACATCGACAATTACGCATTAATCACAAACTATGAGTGCTTAATGACATTTACCAACCTGAAAGAATAAATAAAAACACAAAACAAAGAGTCAGCTACTCTTCAGTGGCTCTATTGCTAATTGCCCAAATCACATCCATTTTTATATAATTATCCAATGTTTCACAGTAACAACACTCGTGATGCACTGATTTTAACACTTAGTCTTCTGTGGAATTATTACAACAGCCATGGTATTTTGCTGACCTGGAAGTGTTGTAATTATCCTTCCACAGAATGAGGAACAGTGGACAAAAAATAAGCACCAATGCAACACTGGGTTAACCTTACCCAGAACCAATGGGGTGCTTAGACCCAGTGTCAGTGTTATTTTTACATTTGTGTTCGATTACTCGATCAAAACCCACTGTTGGGTGGTTTGCTACCCATTGGTACTAAGCTTACCACCATAAAACCATTGGTACAAGGTAAAGTTAAACCAGTATTGCATTGGTGCTTCTCTATTTTGACTGTAGGAAGGTCAATTTTTAATCCAGTGGTTTCTAGGGTGTACCTATAGAAAACATCAAAATATATCAGATTGATTGAAATACCTTAGTTGTTGCATTAATTATGGTATTGTTCTTGCGTTAAGTCTATGGTTAAGGTTTGGTTAGGTTTAGGCACAAAAAACACTTGGTTAGGTTTAGAAAAACATTGTAGTTTGGGTTAAAATTATTTTGCTATGGTTATGGTTGGTTATGGACTTTGGTCTCTCAATGCAATACACCATGATTCTATTTCCATTTTTCTACTGCAGTGGATGTAAAGCTGGACCCAGCCACGGCACACCAATGCCTGGTTCTCTCACCCGATGGGAAGACAGTGAAAGACGGAGGAAAGAACCAGAAAGTTCCTGATGCTCCAGAGAGGTTTGACATGTTTGGCAGCGTCCTGGGGCTCAACAGGTTGACCTCTGGGAAGTCGTACTGGGAGGTGGAGGTCAGAAACAAGACAGGATGGGATCTGGGTGTAGCAAGACGCAATGCAAAACGCAAGGGGAAACTCTCGCTGACCCCAGATAATGGTTACTGGGCGACTGTACACTATGAAGATAAAAAGTACGCTGCCCTCTCATCTCCACCCGTCAGCCTCTCCCTGACAGTGAAACCTCAGAAAGTGGGAGTGTTTGTAGATTACGAGGAAGGTCTTGTGTCTTTCTACAATGTGACAACTGAATCTCACATCTACTCGTTTACTGAGTGCTCGTTCAGTGGTGAGATTTTTCCATATTTCAGTCCACATCTTAAACAAAATGAGAAAAACGGTGATCCCCTGATCATCTCTGCTGTAAAAAAACAGTAGTTATATGAAGTTCAGGTGTTGCTGATGCAGGGAAAGTTAAAATGCACCACTCGATATGAAATGGAAGGATTTTAGTGGTATGAGCTTTCTTGAAAGTTGAGTTTTCAGGCCTGGTTATCTGAGCTGTCTTGTTTTTTTCTCCCAAACATTCTTATTAACATGTCAATGAAGAAGTTATGAATTCTTTGCTTCAGTTCACTTCTGTGTGCTATACATGATTACTGGCAGTTTGCGAAATGTGTCTATCTCAAACTGTAGAAGAAAATGAAAGTGTGTTTGTGATTATTTTTATTCTGGATTAATCTGCTTATTATTTTCTTCATTAATTGATTGTTTGGTTCGTACTAATATCTGTTTTGTCCAACCAACAACCCAAACTGCTAATTTTTTAAAAAGAAATTATAATAATTAAAAGTAAAAACAGCAAATTATGATATAATAATATATAATTATAGTGGAGCAAAACCTACAACATTCCCTGGAATGGTGGAAGTAGAAAGTGACAGGAGAAGGAAGCACTTAAGTAAGTTTTAGAGTACTTGAATAAATGCACTTACATTCCACCACTGATATTTGTCTACATTTTGCAACAGCATCTGGTGGCATTTCCATATTTCCCTTTTTAAATCAATTTAACAGATTATTTTGTATGTAAATATTCATCTGTTCAACTATTTGCCTCCAGTATGTTCATAATGGGGTTTAAAATGAGGCTGCTTCTTCTGCAGTCGCTCTAAATAGGCCATTTCACTGGTGTTACAATATACTTTATAGATTACATCAGTAGAACTGGGATTTGGGGAATATTTTCTATATTTTGTATTCTCTTTTTCATGATTTGGGTAAAGAATAAAGGAATTGAGCATGCTTGATTTTGTATTTGTCAATGTAACTGAAAGTCACAATGACATCCACTCTCACTACCTTCCTCCATTTATTTTGACAAAAAGAGGTGATAACAAAATGCTCTGGTCAATTTTGATCCTAATGTGAGCTTGTACACAAATCAGATAACACAGATAGATGTTAGCATACTTTAAAAAATAAGTTTAAAATAGCATGAAAAACGGCATAATTGGGCAGGACTCATAGTGGATGCTATAAAAATCCTCAACTGTAACATTTTGAATGACATTGTGCTCCATTTCAACATAATACATGCAAATTGTGCCAGATGTGAAGAATTGTGTGTATTGTTTTGATTTTGTGGTTTAGAACTGCAACCTGTATGTAAAGTAAGAAATGTGGTTGCGTTTCAGAAGACATTGCTCAATGGGTTGTGCAAGGAGTGGGTATGAAAGCACAGCTGATTACTTCACACTAGATGAAGTTGAAACATGGCAAAGCCACTCTTGGGAGAAATCTAGTTTGATTAATGAAAACTTCATTGAAAAAATTAGTTAGAACTACTTTGGGGGGGGGGAGGTAAATTGGCAAGGTACATGTGACACAAAATTATATAGATACCCCACTATTCATGGGAAAGTGTAAGGAATATTAGCTTTGGTTTTGTTGCAATGTCTAATGGTCAGACACCTGCCCACCGCAAACTAGAGTCCAGGTGGGGCTGTTGCACCGAGCAGTAACTCTCATTTGTCCAGGTAACTTCTAAAATAGCATACAGCTATTACAACTTATATACAACTAGTATGAACATTTGTTTCTAAATAGAAGCATGCACTGGACAAGGGTCAAAGGTGGTGGCTGCATGATGAATGCATTGCCTGAGCATCCTTCAAACATCCTTCAGGACAAAAGATACGGGGGCAGTGCTGGTGAAAGAGGGATTGATTTCAGTGAAGAAGAAATGGTAAAATAAAGATTTTTAAAAATCATTATTTTCTTTTTAAGGCCCAAACTTGTTTGTAAGTATTTTACTTTTTTGAATCACTATGCAGATATGAATGTAGAGCTCTACTAAACTACTACTCCCACTACTCCACAATAGTGTGTACATGAAGTACAGGTTGATGTTACTGTGGTTCATGTACCATTGTAAGAGGGACTGGTTCACTTTTATTTAAATTCCTCTTACATTCAAAATAAACAGTGGCTGACCTTTTGGGACAATGAAAGGAGAAGCCAGGCTGTTGTTGGCACATTACTGTTGCATCACTGAAAACAAGAAACGTCCCCTGTCACTGCTGTGGGGCAAAATGATTGGCTGCTATCAAATATCCACCTGACAAAAGGGGGTTTAAGAAAGGGAGAATTGTTGCTGGACCTGAACATCAGAATCATCATCATCAGAATAACACAGCAACAGGAAAAGGTAAGAAACAGCCTCTATTTGAACTTTTCCAGCTAATTTGATTACTCAATTTAAATGTTACTGCATATACATATATATATATATATATATATATATATATATATATATATATATATATATATATATATATATATATACATATATATATACACTCATAAGTAAGTGTTGATTGCATGTGCAGTGCTTAATCAAGCTAAGCTACATGGTTGATTTTTGCTGATAAAAATATGAAGAAGTTTTGAGCTGCCTTTTTGTTCATCAGCCACACACTCATTTCACTTCGATACATCTTTGACAACATTTGGCGAGATGAGCATCACGTCATGAAAAACGTGCTGTGCATGAGAGAAAAACGAATAAGGAGACACATGATTAAATTACTATCAACTCGTGCAAATTTAGTTCCCCAATATTAAAATAAAAATTTCTCCTGTGAAATTTAGATTTCAAGCTAATTAAAGTTGAGACAATAAAAACCACATCGAATTGATGTCCCCATAATTTGTATCCATTTGCTGTCTCTGTAGCATAAAATTGTTTTGTGAAACTGCTGTAATCCTGCTTGGTTTGCTTGGTATTCTGTCAGAAATCAAATGCCTTAATGCCGCATTAATCAATATTTGAAATTTACATGAGAGTCAAATGGCTCAAATATAAATGTTAAGTAGGGACACGAACAAATTCACCATCAACTCTGCAGCTTTACAGAGTTTTAAGACAATTTAGATGGTTTTGTTAGTTTTGAATTGTCATCACGTTGTCTGTCTACTGTTTGATGCTGGACAGGCACTGTACGGTGGGGTTATACAAGAAAACAACTACCTGCTGCAGCTGACAATGATGTGTCCTGTTTGATGTCATGTAATATGTGATTCACTGCTTTTTTGTCATAATCTTAAAAAATAAAGCAATGTTTGGCATTACATTTGTTTTGGTAACTGACATCAAGATCACGCACCACTGAGCACTACATGTATGTAGCTGTTACATTGTAATAATATTTCAAAGATTTCACACATGGTCCTTTCTGTTTTATTGACTGGATGGGTTGCAGATCATGTGTATTTCTTGTAGTGTGTTTTAATTAAAAAAAAAAACAGCCTGACAGCTTCACACATACTGTAGCTCCCCATGTGTTAACAACTATATGTACGTTATCATGCTGTATATTAATTTGCTGGTAATTATCATACATGTGTATATTGAAAAGGTAGTTTGCAGTATTTTAATTGGCTACTGATCTCAGTGCACTAAAACGATTGGTTGTGATCAACACAAGACAAGAGGAGGTTTATTGTTTATTTATTGTTCTGGGTTCTTTCAGAATAAAAAACAGTTTGTGAAACTGTTGCGTCACTGAAATCTGGGCTCGCTAACGTCACAGAAGGAATCCAACCACAACCACAACCGCAGCTGTGGGATAAAATGATTGGCTGTGATCAAATATCCAACTGAAAAAAGGAGGTTTAAAACTTCTTTCATAGACTTAAAGATCAGTTGGTATTGATCTCCTCCGGACTAACACAGCAACAAGGAAAGGTACGAACATCTCTCTGCTTCTTCAGCTGACTTGCTGAAAGCTGAATTCTTTTTTTACCAACTTCAGAATTACTACATCGGAGTGTTTATGTTTATGTTTCATCCTTCTTCTTTTTTTTTTAAACACAGGGACCTGCAACAAGTTAGCATATATATATATACAGTTCTTAGCAACACAAACCTTTTATTCAGTCCTGGCCTTATTTTCCCCTTAGTTTCTACAAGGCCTTTTGTTGACCATCTGTCTCTTTACAGTTCATAGTCTATCTATCAAAGTGGAATTCAGTGTATAACTATTACTTGTACTATAGTGATTCGCATTTCCATACTTCATTTACTAAATGAATAATATAAACGCACACTTCAGCGCTGCTGATCGCAATGTTCCTGAAGCATGTGGGCCTTTCTGGCACAGCTCTATGTTATGTCTCATCGTGTTTGTTAAGTTGTCTGTGTTCACTTGTGTTTAGTCTCGTCTCTCACTTCCTGTTTTATTTTGAAATCTAAAACTCTCCTCTCGTTGACATTGACTTCCTGCCCTTGTGTGTTTCCAGCCTTTGTGATTGTCCACCCTGCCCTGATTGTTTCCACCTGTTCCCCATTACGTCGTGTATATATTGTCTGCGTCTCCCTGTGTCCCGTGCCAGATCGTCTTGTCTCGTCGAGCGTTCAAGTTGCCAATTATATCTTACCAAGCCTTTGGAGTCTTTTGTGACCATTGTATCTTGTAAAGTATTTTGTCATTGCCCACGTCCATAAGTATTGTTTGCCTGTCAGTCCTTATTAAAAGTGTCCTGTGTCCTGCTTTTGGGTTCTTCCTGGTCCAGTGCCTAGCCTTGATACTCTAAATTGGTTATGGCCGGTAGATGCTACTTGAGGCTACTGTTATTTTCATTATCTTGTAGAAGACGATCATGATTTTGTTGACTTTGTTATCTCTATGGGAAACTTCCTGTGGCACAAAAACATAAAACAAATAAAACATGACGATAGAATTGACAATGTTCATGTAAAAAATGTATTTTGTTTTCAATTCATGTTTGTGAATTTTATTTATTATTTAATCATTGTGTATTTTATCTCCATGAGTTATTTTTGTTTACCCTTATTTTATAATTTCTCCTGTGGAAATTACTTTCCTTCACTTTGCCTTTTTTTTTGCCTTCTGGGTTTCCGTAGCTCCTGGGCTTCGTTAGCTCCTCCCCTCTACCCTGCACAATGCTGCTGTGCCTTGCTGGGGGAGCAGACAAAAGAAAAGGAACCCAGAAGACATTTGATATGTTTTTCTGTCTTTCTCAGGTCAAATAAATACTGGAAAATGGTCTGATGTGTAGTCCTCTTTAAGATGCCCATCCACACACCCGTTACATTCACACAAACAAAGACATAAGCAGTGTAAAATCTGGCTATCTAAATTACCCTCGAGTCTTCTGCCGCACCTAATTAGCCATAAAGGTACACTGCTAATGTGCCACTTTGTCACAGACAAAATTATCAGCCAACAGTGCCATTTCACCATTGTAAAAAATAGCTTTAAGTCGTTTTCTGATATGAACCAGAGAATCAGGTCCAGACATTGTCCGAAGTTACTCTTTCACACATGCATCAAACAACAAGAGACTGTGTGTGTGTGTGTGTGTGTGTGTGTGTGTGTGTGTGTGTGAAATGTGTTCTCATACATTTCAGCACTTTGTGATAAATCACTTTTTAACTTTACTGAAACAATCATACAAGTTTACAGCACCTTGTCTATACAATTTGAGTCTGCAATTACAAACAGGGTAACTAGGCTGTAATAAAAAATAGTTAAATAGCTTACAGTGGTTATATACTTTATATGTTTTTTACCAGCTGTTTTGTTTGTACATTCAGATTTAGATGAAATGCATTGTTCCATATTAACAGTCAGCTCTAAAAAGTGTTTTGTCCGTTTGCTTTGCCCTGGAAATGCTGTGAAACTTAACTTTATTTTATAGCTTGTTTATGAAACTGACAATATGATTTTCAGGCTAATCGAAGCATATTGGTGAATGTTTAACGTTGACACACACACGCCTGCTCACAAAATATCATTGATCCTGTAAACCTGTTTTTACAGGATCAAAAAAAGAGAAAAGAACCAAAAAATATTCATAGTTTTTTTTTTTATCATTTATTGTTTTTTAAAAAACCTTATTTCATTATCAAATATTGAAGTTTTAAGAAATCTGATCAAAATATTCTTTTTTTCTTGCAATTCCAAAAGATCAGCTTAAGAACTGTGATGAAACTGCATTTTGAACAAGTGGAATTAGAACAGAAATGTATCTAAACCGCATATGTTTTGAACACACAGGCAATTTTAGATACATTCACGCTCTTTTTCTTAACCTTGACTAAGCAGAAAGCCACTGAAGGTGGTCACATGTGATTGTGCCCAAATATGTGTATTTGCACCCAAGCGCACGTACACCTGGTCCCCTTGCTGCAGCTGCAGGAGCGCCGCATTGCCTCCGTTATCTGCTCCGTCGTGCGATGTGCTGTGATCATGGGTCATTGCCACAAGCTGGTTGTTCTTGTAGAGGGATAGAGTTGTTGGATTTGTTCCAGCAGCATGGTAAAAGAAGGTGAAGTAGTAAACGCCTGTAACTGGAGCAGCAAAGACACCTGTGGAAACAACATGTTATTCCAACAACTGACATACGGCCTTGTAGAAATTCTTGTTTGTGAAAATGAAGGTGGTCATTTTCACAAAGAAGGTGGTTGGAGAACGCAAACCTGAGAATATTAGAGAGCTGAAGGCTATTGTCCATGAGGAATGGGCTATGGTTCCTCAGGAACGCTGTCAGAACCTGGTGTTTAGTTATGCATCATGTTTGCAGCAGGTCATAACAGCAAAAGGGTGCTCTACTAAGTAAGATACTTGACAAGAAGGGACTGAATCGTGTTGAGAAACCACCTGTAATATTAGTTGTGTTGTGCTTTTTCAATTGTTCACTGAACACAGCTGATGGTTTGTAAATTTTGCTAATAAACCTACTTTGCAATGGGGATTGAATAATTCTGAGTGCATCTATGTGTATCTGTTATGATCAACAATAACACTCTGGTCATGACGTTGTTACCTGTGTACTGATTGTAGGCGCTGCCGGTGTTCATCATCACTTTTCCATAGATTAAAGTTGTGTCTGTGTTGAAGGGTCCAATGTGGCCATCTCCATCTGCCGCTGCACTGAAAGCTACCTCACGTCTTTCTAATGTGCACAATAAATGAAGTAGTAAATAGCACGCCCATTTATTTTGTTAAATTATTAGTCTATTCCATTTGTTTCCCATTATAGTAAGCAGTGGCCCTGACATGTATTTATCAAACTGCTAAAAGTAAAGAATTGGATCCAAGTGAAAAAAAGGAAACTAGAATAGAAAAACAAGTGTAGATTATTGTATGTTTAGGCTATTGATAGCTTTTAATACAGTGTTGCATGCCACTTTTAAATTATCAACAAGAATGATTATATTGCTTTTATTTGCATTGTTGGTCAAGCCAGGTATAAATACCTCATGTATATCTGCAGCAGAATTTCTTTCCCACTTTTCTTTTTGTTTCCATTACTGCTAATTTCTTAGTAATTTCATAGCTCAATAAATGTGTCTTACTGGCCACACCCAGTGAATGACCTTTATACTCTTAATCAAAAGTGTGAACGTGTCGAAATAAGGATCCAGGATATGCTGGTATCTTTTAAACAAAAAATCTTAGTTTCAGTTCAGCTTTGATTTAAAGGTCTTATTGCTCTGAAACATGAATGAACAATATTTCTATCAATTGATCATATAAGCCAAATAAAGACGTAAAACAACAACAAAGGCTTTGCATTTGAGGGTCACAGTATTAGCTTTTCTTTACATACTGTACAGCGCATTGTTGCGGTGTAAGTTATCAGAGTCAAGCTCAGCATCAGAGTCAAACTCACAAGCAAATGTTTGAATCTACCTTTGCTTTTCAGTTCTTCAATCAGCTTTTCATTGTCTGTCAGCCTAATTTTCAAAGCTCCCACTTCTTCTCTCATGGCAGCAAGCTCTCTCATGACGTCACACACTTGGGGATGGCAGACAGATTGTGTCTCAGTCTGTTCTTCTGTTTCAACAGCTTTAAGAACTTCCTGGGCCAAAGTTAGGCTGCAGAGCAGCAAAATGACCAAAAACTTAACGTAAAGATTCATCTCACTAGTTGACTTAAGGTCTCTCTGTCTCCCTTGACCTAAATCAGTCGGTCTCCCCGGCTGAACAGTAATAATCTGTTAATCTTTAACATCTGGGGCAGGGAGTGTCTCCCGTTTGGAAAGTTAGGAGTTTCCAGTACACAGTGGTTGTGTAAAGAGCAGATTTCACTTGTTTTTTTTCTTACATCCAGTGTCTCATTACACTACTTTTGGACTAACACTGTATTTGTCAGTGTTTGCCTAACATTACAGTACCCAGGTGTTTTAAGAAGTGATTTAGCCTTTCTTAAAAAAAATCTTTTAATTCTTAATTCTTTAATCTCTTTAATACTTTATGAGTATAAAACTCATAAAGCCACTTTCACAAATATATACCTCAAAATCATTCTTCTTCAGTACTTTGAGCCAAGAAAGACAAAATCTACTTATAGTAGCATAAACAGGCTGGATGAGAAAAAAATCCTATATTCATTGCTAAACTTGTATATTGGGATAGAGATAAGACAAATGCATTTTAAATATTGTCTGCTACAGTATATTTGAAATTATTTGATTTATTAGCATTTTAGCCATCGACTTCAATTGGTTTAATATTACTTACCTGTGTCAAACTTAAACTTACTTCTTTTGTAAAATCAGGTTGTAGCTGCATTGGAAATACTTTAATATAAATGTTATGTAACCCAGATTTTAGAGCAAGGTGTGACACTGTACTGTGCCTTCATTGGTGCTCAGCTACTCATGAAAGAGCAAAGGGATGGAAGAGTAATTAGTGAGTATGTTTGGTGGCTGCTCATAGCTTAACAACCGTGCAAGAAGCAGTCACCAAACTTTACAGGTGTGTAGGTGAGCTCACATTGAGGGCCGAGTTTAGAGATGGTCATGGTCAGAGCAAGGGCACAGGAAGTAGGTGGATGGGAAGGGGCCCACATGTGTTTGACCGCTGTATTACAGTTTCGGTCATCTCTGTTCACTGATCCGATGCAATCTAGATAATATTCAACCTTCATTGTAACAACTAACTAGCATGATTCATCTTACATGTGCAAACATCTGTTAAATACATTAAATCTTTGATAAATCAATACAACATATTTGAATATGTACTTGAACTTCATTGCCTATTGACCACCAGAGAGCCACTCCTACACTACATGTACACACACACACACACACACACACACACACAAGTACTTCACTAAGCAATGACAGCAGCAAACAGCAGTGGTTTTAGACTATTTTTGTCTTTCATTTTTATTATGAGAGCAGAAACAAATTATTTTGGATTTCTTTATTATCCAGTACCTTAATAGTTTTCCAAGATTGTAATAATCTTAAGACTGTCCAGTGAGTTTAGGTTTATTCTCTTTAAAAATAGTACAAGAAAGTATTTGTTTCTTCTCTTCATCAAGTAGAAAACATGACAATGAAACAGGATTACAGTAAATTGGAGAAAATGAGAAAGGGGTGAACCCTGGTCTGTGAAATTAGGTAGAAAATGTCAGGGAAGTTAGCCTCTGTTAGCCTCTTTTCTCACGCTGTGAACCTCAGAGGAGAGATTAGCAATTGTAATACAATAACAAAGGACATATAACGCAACATTTTAAGATGCAACCCTGATCATCAACAGAGATACAAATCCTCTGCTTCTTTGAAAATCTCCTTTCCTGACTGACAGTGAAAGTTTCCCATCGGGTCATTATATTCGTCCCTTACAGGAGATGGTTTCCTGCAAACAGACACAAAGTGTGTTTGCAGCAAGATGTTGGAAAAATCTGGTGCTACTTTTGGGTTTTGCCATTACAGGCTAAATCATAGTGAAGTGTAAAATGGTAGTAAACATTTATTCATCATCATCATCATCATCGTCGTCATCATCATCGTCATCGTCATCGTCGTCATCATCGTCGTCGTCGTCGTCGTCGTCGTCGTCATCATCGTCATCATCTTCATCATCGTCGTCGTCGTCATCATCATCGTCATCATCATCATCATCGTCGTCGTCGTCCTCATCATCATCATCATCATCTGGGTCGATCTTCCCAGACAGAACGTCCTCGATCCACTGCTCGAGCTCGTCAGCGGTGGGCATGTCGTCATCGTCATCCATTTCCATCCAAACACTGTCAGCCTGCCAGGGAGAGTTTATTCACAGAATGGTTGCAGGAAAGTTTTCGACACCTCGAAAAGGTGTAAAATAATGACTGATTTCTTAGAGGCAGGTTACACCTTCATCGCAATGTGTTCTTATGGTGTGTTGAATAGTTTGTTGATGAAGAAAATCCTCCAGCTTTCACTTTATTCAAGATAACTTACTGTACAAGGTAGCTTATGGAAAGGACGTTTGGCAGTAGCGCAGAAACTGGAAAATGTTCATACCATGGTGATGTGAGAACACCCAACAGGACCGGGATCATGTCACTTGATTCGAGAAAACCGAACTAATTGAAGTAACTAATGTGAATTTTTGAAGAAAGTTTAATTTTGTTTTGATGAAAAATACCTTTAGATAAATACCTTTTTGGCTGTACAGGGTTCATTTTTTGTTACTTACGTCTTCAACATCAACCACACCGATCTGAGGTGAAGCGAGGTCGATATGGAAGGTCCTCTCCCAGTATGGCACCAGCTGAAAGTGAGATACAGACAAAAGGGAGGACAAGGTAAGGCCTATATATCCTGACACAAGTATAAACAACACTGGGAAGAGTTGTTTTTGTCTCTGTTTAGGAATTTTCACACATTTCCTGTCCTTTCGGAAACCTGCCCTTCCTCACCCGCCCAGTAGTTGTCCTCAGTGTGTAGTTGTCATTCACTTGAGCCCTTCACCCACCAGCGCACCTGTTCACCATTCCCTCATTAGCTCCCCTGCATATAAGCCACCTCTTTCCCCAGTCGTTAGCCGCATTGTTTAATGTCCAACCCAGTCTTCAGGCAGTTCAGCCATCGATTCTTCTTCTTGCCTGTTCCCGTTCTGCCAGGCTGCTGCTTGCCTACTCTGTTTGCCCTTGTTTGCAATTTCTTTTGCACTATTATACAAAAACTGATTGTCAGTTTTAGCGGGTGGGTTCATACCAGGGGGAAATTGTCAGGGTCGATCCAGATGATGCTGAGGTTGGGGTTGTCAGTGTTCTCACGTGCCACCTCCTTCAGGATTTCCAGGAATTCAAAACCGTCTGAGGAAAAGTCCAGAGGTTAGACGTGGAGGTGTGCCAGGTACTGGGTCATATCAATGCTGTAATTGCTAATAAATAAAGAGGCACTAATGTGAGAAATTACCAGGGTCATCTTCCTCAGCAAAGGCAACAATGTGCTCTCCGTCAATGTCATCCTCCTGTCAACAGAGAAAAGGGAATAAGGCATTTCTGCTGTGGTTTGACTGACAACAAACATAAGTTACATTGGAGAAAAATAACAATGACATGAAAAATTACGCTTACCCAGACTTCATACATGCTGTGAGGCTCAAGTTTCCTCAGAGTGGGCCTAGGCATTACGAAAAACAATCAAATTATCAATAGTTTTGGTGCTGTTTTGATTGTCCACTAGAGATACTTTATGGATTAAATGTTGCTTATCAGTGTCTTCCAAAACAACCCATATGACCGATCTAAAAATCCATCAGCTCAATGGTTCAGATCATCAGCATTAGATGATGTAAATTATGAAAGGATCAAAGGTCACCATTACTGATATCATCTTAGTATCAAACAGGGTCTCACCTGTCATGCTGTTCAATGTATTCAACAAGCTCGGACTCAATGTAGGGTTTTCCTGGAATGGTGGTGGGTTCCTCCATGAACGGCTCATAGAAATCAACCTCATTCATCTTCAGTTTCAGCTTCTTGGCAATCTGAGATAATGTGACAAGAGAAGAGACAGAAAAAAAAAAAACCAGTTAGAAAACATTTCAAAAATATTCATGCTACAAAGTAAATGCATTCTTTGCTGATGCAAGCTCAGTCATATAATCTTAATATTTTAAATGTCTATATTGTTATCATATGACATGCATCTTTTTTTTTAATGAACCCAAGAACTTACAGTTAATTTATATCTTTAAATACACATGTGAAAATGAATACTTAATTTAAACCTTGGGGTCAAATGTAGCGAAGAACTTGACGAAGGGGTGGAACTCCTCAGCAGCATCATCATATTCAATAAAGTCTGGATGGAGAAAATAAGGTGAAAACACAAGATGCAGTTTTGTTTAATTCAAAGAGGTTTCGCAAAAGATCTGTTCGACGCTGAGTCTTTATATCATAATCTTCCACCTACGAGGAGATCTCTCGCTCTTGAAGAAGCCAACCAGCTTGATGACCTCGTCCATGTTGTGGAAACCTTTCAGCTCACGTTCATTGTCAATGATCTCCACGGGGTCTTCAATCACCTGACAGGAGGAAGGAGGAAAATATGTGAAGAATATTTATCCAGTCAGTCAATCAGTCCTAATATCTGGGTGACTTATTTCCATATGTCAATATCTTAGAAGCAGAATCACACTGAATGTCTGCTCAAATTAAAAGTAAAACAAAGCGCTCAATAAATCTGCAAGACAAAACACTGGTCTGAATTGAACCACAGTACTTGGCAGCATCTCTCATCACTGACCATAAATTACTCACATCATACAGGAACTCAACCAGGGTGTCGGAGGCCAGCTCTCCGTCGTACTCAATGATCTCATTGTCGGCGAAGATGTAAATGCTCTCCACCTCATCCAGACCTTGTAAGTTAGAAAAAAAACATTTTTCAGCCAAACAGAATTATAGCAGGTAGATTGTGACATAAAAACACATATCTAGTGTGCTCTTGCACTACTGCTCATAAGATGTAAGAACTCTTTGGTCCCAACTATAAATGATCTTCTAACTGTAATATTTAGAATATCCAAATTTGCTTTTGCTAACACAGTACTAATGAGCACTGAATAATACTATCAATTCATAGATCACAACGCAGAAATACGCTTATGGTAATGTATTGGTATAATTATATGTATTCTTTTAGTCATCTATTCCTCATGCTTGTTACATAACACAGCCTTTATCAATAAGATAGTGATTGACATAACAATGCTGATTCCAAACTGCTGTAACAAACCACAGAGATATTTTGAAAAGAAAAGCATCCAGTTATACACTTGGCTAGGAGTACTGCTGCTGTTAGAACTTTAAAGCCTTATGTTCCTTGCTGCATGTAGCATTTTGCATCGTAAGCATATATTTGAACGGAATAAGACTTTATCACAGTTTTCTATTCCTGGTGTCTGTCAAGAAGGATGTGTATTATAAAAAAGAAGAATATAAATACAGTATTAAATATGTTAGTAAGTACTGACATGGTTTTCCACCCACACAGTTTAGCTTTCACTTTCTTATAGTCTTATAGTCACTGGTTTGGGTTGTTGACTTGTCGTTTAATAGAAGCTGTGACATCTTTGGTCAACACTTGAGGGCAGGATTGTTTCACATATTATCTGTACTGCGCTTGACTTCAGACATCAATCTCCTGCCTTACTACAGTTTACAAAGAAATTCCAATTTGACATCTATCAACTGACATATTTTACATGTATTTTTAGACTTTTGATCCTTTAATTTTGTCAAGTATGTTTTAATCCATTCATTGGTGGCCATGAAATAGCAGGTGTAAGTTCAATATGTAACAAGAATCCTCACATATCCTACACTGAATAACAGAATGAAATCATATTTTTCCTTTGATGACTAAATTGCTAAATGAAATACAAAGATGATCAATCAGTCATCAGGTGGCAAATACAAAGGGACTGTAAATACAAAAAGATGCAGATTGATGCTTTGAATGGAGACAGTAGTAGTTTTTAACCTCTATTTTAATTATTAGAATATAGAAGAACTTGGAAAATGTGCAGAATTTGCTGAGTTGTGAGAAATGTG
Organism: Pempheris klunzingeri; assembly: GCF_042242105.1. NCBI lineage: Eukaryota > Metazoa > Chordata > Actinopteri > Acropomatiformes > Pempheridae > Pempheris > Pempheris klunzingeri. The sequence continues at coordinate 4,872,188 of NC_092034.1, read as the reverse complement.
GCAAATAATCTGCTGCATTCAGAGAAAACACCAGGAGAGGCCGTGAGAAAAGTGGTGGGATTTAATGGAGAGAGATAATTTACACTGAGCCAAAGGTTTTTTTTCCCTTTTTTTTTTTTTTTGGTATCACTGACAATTAGGCTATGTTTTCACCAACAAGGTCTCTGTCAGTGACCAGCAAGCTTACCCAGCTTCCTGGCAACAGCAGAGTCCTTCTTTTCATCCACCAGGCCAAATCCAATGTCCTCATCTTCAAGATCGTCCAGAACTTGGGCTGCAAGCTGGACAGAGAGACATAGACAGGGAGAGAGAGAGAGGTGGGAGGTGTAGGAGGGTGGGTGGGGGTGTTTGGACAAGAGTGGGAGTGAAGGAGATCAAGAGAAAGCTGTATTTAGTATCATGAGTGTGGATTCTATCTCTGACTGATCTGCCCCTGATAGACATTTCCTAATCTCAGAACTCCATTAAAAACATACTTTCAGCTTCATTTACATGAGTTCCCCCTTGGCATTTCATATTAATTTCAAGGCCTTAAAAGCAAAAGCTTTGGATTGCTGCCTTGCACTTTCTAAATCTGAGTGAAACTGAAGCCAACAATTGACAGCCCTCATAGCCGGCGTGAGAGCAGCACGGACAGCGGGGTTTCAAGAAGAACAAGAGGGGCAGAACTTGAGCCAACTATGTCAAGGGGAAGAGACGCTGCAACAGGTGTGGTGGAAAGGAGAGGAGCTCACACTTTGCGAATGAAAAGCTGCCGCATACATGCGCATACACATTTACACTGTAAATACGCAGACTTAAGCATACGTTGGTGTTCTTATCATTATTTCTCTAGACACACATTCATGAACTGTGTTTCTCACAGTTGTATAGAAAACCACACCACCATTTTCCCTTTATTTATGTCCTCCATTTTATTGCTTTGTTAGTCAATTTAGCACTTGCAGTACAGGGTACGATTGCCCCTTTAAATGTGAGGCTACACTTTCATGAAGTAAGTCAAAAGCATTATGCAGCAGCTTGCAAAGCAGCATTGCAAAATGGGTAACATTCATAAGCGCCCAAATTCCCCAAAGCACCAGCATAAATAGCTTGTGCAGAGTGTATTGTTTGGTAGGTGTAGTATGTGCTATGTTGCTCTTCACAGACAAACTTTAATGCCGTCTATTCTCTTGCTCTTCAGAGTCCGGACACATTAGCTCATAATTGGACGCAGGGCCAAGTTTCTCTCTAATCTGGCCAGGCCTATTTACCTTGAAACACTAAACCAAGATAATCACCATGTAACTGGTGATGTCATTGGAAATGTTCGGCTGAGGCTAAGAGTATGGGTAAAGGGTAAGTTCTCCCAAATCAGAAGAAAATAACATATAATCTCACCCCTAGTTCTGTGTAGCCATGCAAATAGTTCCAGTTTTATCTGCAGAGGTTTTAAAGGAACCTTATGGGAAATATGTTTGATTTAGAGTTACGCTCAGCTCCTGAAGGCTGGTCCTTGCCTTGGGGTTACCAGGCAACCAGTGGAGACTATAGGAAGTGCCTTCTCCCTGCCAAGATTTAGAGCATCACATGGCCCTCGTAACACTGCAAGGTGTCGTTTTTACATTCAATTAATTTAAGGAGTGAAGCTCTTGCAACTGCTTTTTGCTATAGCTTCTTACTGAAAAGACATGAATGTTTTATCAATGTTCTTACCAAACTATTTCCAAGAAATCAAATACCAAATATGTCCAAAATATATAATATCGACCTATAAATTTAAGGTTTCTCTTACTTAAGTTCCACCACAATTATAGTGTTATAGTGGAGGTAAATGGAATTTCACTTGTGCTCCTTAAAGCTACAAAAAATGTATTATTTCCATTGGGACTATTTTAACTCTTGTAGAGTTGTTCCGAATTAGATGGTTGTTTAATTGGAGTTGAGTTGAGTTTCAAGTATTGTTTTTCAATGCTTTGAGCAGCATAAATTAAACATGATTTACTTCTGTTGGATTGGGGTGAAATTTCAGAGACTAATATCTCGGCACATAAAACCAAAACTACTTGCAAGTTAGACAATGTGATTTTTGTGCATGATGCATTAATGATTACATGGATGAATGGGAGGGAGGATGGATGGATGGATGGATGGATGGATGGACATGTTAATGCTTGATTAATAGATTAGGAAAGAGCCTTTTTCAAGCAGCTTTGCCTTTCTCTTGCATCTCTATGGCCCACAAGGATACAGTCTCACTGTAGACTCAAACTGGCCCAAGCTCTGAAAGCAGCTAAGCCTCCATTGGTCTGTGGCGTCTGGTTGTTCCTTCATGTCATCTCATCTGTTTTAAAGTAAACTGAAGTCAAGGAGTTGAAGAGAACAATCAGCAGATACTGCAGCAGCAGAGGAGTCTTTTTTTTTTTTTTTCGCAGCCCAGCTTTACAGACACAAAAGGCAGACCTTAACATACCTGAAAGATAATTGCTGCTTGACTTGCGATCAACTGCAAGAAGAGGTAACGCTTTAGGGCAAAGCACAATAGTCACAGCCTCCAGGTTTACAACAAATCGGAGTTGCCTTCACAGGAAAAAAAATAGGTTCAAACTTAAACACTGAGAACACTGTACTTGGCTGATTAAAGCCCCATTTACAAAGGATTATGGGAAACACTTTACTTTAAGCATTTATAAGCAGTGTGCTTACATTTAAAAAAATTGTTTATAACACTTGATGATTTTCACATCTCACATCGCATGAGGTCCTGAGGTCATGCTAGCTGAGTGTGAATAGAGCTTAACACAAGACATCCAACAATTATTGAATAATTTCAAGTGTAGCATGCATCAGTGATTGAATAACTAGATTTTTCTTAATTTTTTCAATCGCCGTCTGGAAGCAGAAGAGTGCTTAGTTATAGAGTGAAATTACCATTTTGACAAAATACTTAATAAACGGTATGCTGCCTGGAATTTGGGATGACTGAATTTTTTTTTGGTATGTTCTTCTGTTGATTAGAATAACCCCATACACAAGTCAAAGTAGGTGCAGCAGTAACTGCAGCATGTCAGCAATGTTTTAGACTAGAGAACTGACAAGACAACGCCAACAGCGCTGCAATAAAATCCCTCATTTAATTTTTAAGCATAGAACTTGATTGTCCAAAACTGTTCCTCAAAGCTCATCCTATATTCCCCTCCCTGTTACCACGGGGCATGGCCATATTTGTAACACTGGGGTATTTATAAGAGAGGTGAAGTTGTGGGTGCTTGCAGTGGGGTGGGAAGCAAAGCAGGGAGTCCCACAGCTATATAAGGGTGTGTAAGAAAGCATGTTGAGGAGCAGAAAAGAAAGCTGAGATCTGTTACATATAGAAATGGGTGTGGAGAGGGGGAGGAGGGAAGGCAGGCGTAGGCAGGCGTAGCCGATGAATGGAAGAGGACACTTGACACGCAAATTAACACTCCACAGCCGTCATCTCTCATTTCTGCTTTGTGCTTAGTGTTTTTCTGTCTTTCTCATAATCACCTTCTTTCTTTTGCACCCTCTGTCTCCATTTTGGATATTTTGCCCTGACTCAGTCTCCTGACACCCCTTCACCCTCCCTCATCTGTTCCCTTGCTAGTAATCGACCTACCCAGAGAAGTCTGAGTGCACGGGGCCAAGCGAGAGGTCAACAGTGTAATCGCTTGGCTCCATCTCCCAATGCCCAGTCAGTGTCAGCTTGTCAGGTGACACAAGACGAGGGCAGAGTGCCATGGTGAGTTGTCAAAAACGTGCTCTGGGTCCCTACTGCACTTGGCTGTGGCACCAAATGATGAGCTAGGAGAGGGTGGCCGGTTCGCAGTGCAGTAGAAGGGTCACATTTCTTGTAATGTAGCCGCTCACATACTTACTCTGCACTGCCCACTGCAGGCTAGCCTATATTTTGGTTACTTTGATTTAACTGGACTCGAGTGGCAGATGTTATTGCTATGGGATAGACACATTTGTCCAAAATGACATCACATATATAGTGAACCTTCCAGTCTCTGATTTGGGCTCTTTTATCTTCATCAGTTGGAACTGCAATTGAGTTGCAATCGTCCCTTTTGTCTCTTGCAGAAGACAGTAGCTCTTGTCAGCCTTGATTTTATATATTTGCTTTACCTTTACATTTAATCATTTTGGAAGATACTTCAGTTGTCGTAGTTAGCAACACAAATTAGGCACAATTCAAACACAACAGTAGATCAAGAAGAAGCCTCTGGGAATAAATGCAGTAATACTCGTATATTTATTTAGTATTTAGTTTATCATTTCACCTGACGCAAGCATAAAAAGTTACAAATTCTCCATAAAACAAGCCAAAAAATGTCAGAAAGGATTCTATAAAGTGACCATTTTCATGGAAATGAAAGTTCACATAAACTTCCTAATCTACTTTGCAGCATAATCCACCTCCCCTCTGTTCATTTGTATCATCATTGTGTTCCAACAGCGCAGCTACAGCCTCCATTTGTCACTAATGTGTTTACACTGGATGCTTGTGACCAGGTAGTATGGTTAGTTGCTGATATGCAATAGCTTTTGGTCGAGATCGCCTTTGAAGAGGCGAAACGTTTTTGAACTGCATTGGTCGGTGCCACAAGATGACAGTGTTGTATGTGTTGGCATTTGATTGGGTGGGATCAATGATTCCCTCACCAGATGCCAAGATTTCAGGACTCCAAAAGTCACCCTCTGGCTCATGATCCGTCACATGGATTTATGTCAAGTCATTTCTATTCTCCTCACATCTACTGCACAGATATTGTGGATAGTGCCACTGGAAATAAACAGGCTTTCCAAGACATTTCATGTAACATTTCATGTGAAAAACATCTCATACAAAAAATGATAAAGCAGAACTGTAATCACAGTCATTTGCATGCCATTCATCCATAAATGCACAACAGCTATGCAATCAGCTACCATCCATTCTACACAATTCTATACCTGCTTATTTCTATTCATTCTCAGCAAAGGTTGCATCTAAGTTGAGTTACAAAAGAGCTCCTGACAATCAAGGAGAACCCAAAAACATACAGTACTTCTTTTGTGTACTAGAAAATAAAACCTCCAATCACATCACCAAGACTCATGATAGAAGAAAGCAGTTTAATCATTGACTGAATTAAATTAGATTAGATCAGCCATACCTAAACATACATTAACCTTTGTATTTTAAGAGAAGACATGAAGTGTTTCCTGATCATTCAGTACAGGCTGGCTTCTATGGAAACAGCTTCTGGCTTCAGCACTCATGCTTGGAAGTTATATTTCAGTGCCCAAACCAATGCCGACAGGTCTGGTAGAATTTGTCTTTTTCCTGTTTATGTAAACTATTTAACAAAACAGATATGCGACTTGACATAAGCCTGATCTTTTTTTATTTATCCATCAACTCAACGCTGTCCTTCTTCACTGCCCCCACACTATGTGTCATTCACGCTTCAAGAGCCAGTCCTTGGAAAGGGCCGAACAAACCATTACTGAAAAAGAACATGCCATATTGTCCCCTTTTCTTACTCTTTGTTCTGAATCTGAGCCTCTGACTGAGTGTTTTTGTCTACATCCTCTTGTAGGCCTTGTGTGTTTCTTAAGTGAACAACTGTTGATGAGTCACACTTTTTTATTTGTTTGTCACCTTATGATGGAAATCACTCAGTGAGAATCCAAAGGACAAAATGGTTTCAGTTTAAGCCAGGACAAGAAGACGCTGTTCACTGCATTTACAAATAATGAGGCCATCTTGCAATGCTAATACAATAAATTTTCTTTTTTATTGGATTTTCAACTGTTATTTGTACAAAAATAATGAAGCCTAATTGTTGTCCAAAAACAATCCATTGTTTTCTTTATTTATGAAGGTGATCTCCCAGGCAGCCGTTGGCTTCCATTGATTTCGATATAGGATAAAAATCAACATTCAGACTTGAAATCTGTTTGATCTGGGTATAGTAAGTAATGACAGTTTGCCTGTTGTTTGGTTATTGAAAGTATTGTTTCACTGTAGTGCATTACAGTGAATATTTGTTTGAAAAATGTAATTTATGACAAACATTAACGTAATTTTAGCGAAAAGTACGAGCAGACAGATTATTCAGTTTCACTTTGGCAGAACAGAACAGAAGAAACCAATGGCTATATTGTGGGAGAAGTATTAGAAAAAATAAGATGATTTAACAGTAAAAGTACGTGTGACTTGCAGTAAACATGCAAACAGCCCATTCAGAAACTAATAATACAGGCAACAACAAAAGCAGCAAAATCAAACTTTGTCATCATTTCTCAAAATTCTAGCATCTGATTCGGTGTCCAAAAAAATGCAGAATCTGTAAAATGAAAGAACATTAAAGGGTTTTCCAGCGCTGCAAGATTTCCCATCTTCCCGTATGAGAAAGTGTCCTGGGATTTGTGCAGAAATTAGAAGTTCAGCCAGCTTTTCCCCCCAGCCAGACAGTAAATTAGTAATGGCTGCTGTAACACATCAGGACGTTCTACACCAGGCTGTTACATAACACTGCGCTGGGGTGGTCATGAAAGATTCAGATATAACAGTGTATAGACGCACACACTCTGAGTTGCCACCAGCTAGTGTAACTGCACTGTTTGGAAGAAGGCGATCCAGGATTTTACACAGAAATAAGATGTTCGAAGCTGACGCCTTTTTTTAATGGTTTTTAAAGACCATAAATCTAAAAGAAACCTCATCCTGTGATTCCTTGAACAGAGTTGACTATTTTCACTTTTTTCTCAGCACAACTTCTTCTCATGGGAGATATGATGAAATGCATGGAAAGCTTTTAGAAATCTCACAGGCCTTCAAGCTGATTCACTACAACAAACTGTGAGGGCACAAGTGTTTGGGACCATCTGTGAATGACTCACTTTGACAGCAATAAGCCATATCACAAACATGTCACATAACAATCCCAGCTATAACTTAGAGTCAAGCTTGTTTTGTGAGATACATAAAATCCTGCAGGTGTTAAATGCACCAAACCTTTCAAGCCAATCCGTCATTTCACTTCAGTTATTCAGATTTAATGGGCAGCATGCAAAAGCAGCTAACGTTAAGAGCATCTGCGTTCATGAAATTATCTGTATATCAGTGACATACTGTAAGCACTCATCAAAAAAGTGAAGAAAACAAATAATGTGAATTTCTCACAAAAAAAATCAATCTGGCTATTTCCTGTTTCTTTTCTCTGCATCACTAAATCATAATGTTTCACCTAAATTACCGTAGAAACCGGAGGTCAACGGTGGCCCACAACTTTCTGTCTCCGTGTCTTCCTCATGTGTCAATCTTTCCAGTCAGTACAATTAATTAGTTTGGCACAGGACTGAAATGATTATTTGATGGACTTAAATTACATTTTGTACAAACATTCATAGTTCCCAGAGGATGAATCCCCCCAACCTTTTCTCTAGTACTGCTATTAGGCTGATTGAAATATCTTGGCATCTTTTTGGTGGATTGGTTGAAATCACTACCGTCATTTGTGACCACATACCTGCATAACTAATGACTTTCCCATCATCTTCAGCTGTAGGCTATTCTGTGTTTAGAGCTAATTAGCTAATATTAGTATGCTACACTCTCAGATGGTGAAGATGGTAGACATTATCTGCTAAACATCAGCGTATTAGCATTGTTATAATTAAAGTGTTAGCGTGCTGATGTTAGCACAGTCTTTCCAAGTATCTAATTTTACTTTAAACATCTCATCTGTGTCTACATTGTACACAGTTAGAGATAATCTGTGCAGGAAAAAGTAAGAATATTCACCGACTTACTATAAATAAATAACAATGAAATAAAGTACTTTATTTTTATCAGTGCTATCTTTATTCAGGTTCTTGACTTTGTGGATGAAGACGTAAGTCAGGGTTTCAACGCCACAAAATTCACATTTAAATTATTCATCGTGCACCTTGATCCCCAGCATTTTCTTGACATTTTTCTCCCATGAATAAGAGATACGAAGACATTCACTGATACGGATAACGAGGAGGGGAGGGAGGGGGGGGCACAAAAGAACATTAAGGGTAAAAAGCTTAAAAAATATATGTTGCTGAGGAAGACAGCGGGGATCATTTATAAATAATTATGTACAGCAAGAAGGAAGCATACTGTAACACACTGTATGTCTGAAAGTCTATCATCATCAAACACCAGACTTTAACACAAGAGACCACTGGTCATTCCCTGTTTTCTACCATGAGATTTTTTGTTTTTTAAACATGACTACAATCGCTCCTTTTACCTCGTGGTCATTATAGTCACCATGATGATGAAGCACCTTAACAAGGTATTCATTTCAGTACACAACCTATGAAGATTTCCCTAAAACTAACCAAGTCATTTTTGTGCCTGAACCTAACTGAAGCTTAACCACAGTGTCGTCACACTATAAAACAGGTTTATTTCCCACATCCAGGTTTAGAAGAATGCAGTGTTTGTGTGGCTCCTTGCTTGATATTTAAGCCTCTGCTGCTTTGATTTTGACCGTCCTTTTTCAAACCTGTTTCTTTTGATTCCCCCAACTTTATGAAAGTGCCACACTAAAATTGGGGTATCCTTTTGATACTATACATATGCCTTACTTTCACTTTCCTTTCCCCTTTGCTTTCATTTAATTAATGTACTCTATTTATTTCCTATTTTGCAAGGCAAAATATGCTCCTATGTTGCTCTTTCTCCCCCTGTAATGACCCAATTTCCCTGGGATTATTAGAAAAAATAGATTCTAGTCAAGTTTATTTTGGGATTTAATCATGAGTTAATGAATAAGTTTGTGGATCTCAAAAAGAGGTACATCACATCTGGTAGAATAGGGGGAAACATTCAACTAAGATTTAGGTTTGTAGGTGATATGAATGATGATTGAATTTTCTAGAATTACATTTTTGGAGCAATAACCCGATAGGAGTAGGTAGTAGTTTAGGCAGAAATCCTGCTACATAACATCAGTGAACTTTATGCAATATGTTCATGTTCATTTCTTTCTTTCTTTCACTCTTACAGAAACATGTATGTACTGAAGAGCAGAATTTCATTTGGGAGTTGGTTCGAGGCCTGGCGCAGTCAACAGCTGCTCAACAGCACTAGCGATAATAAAGCCATTAGGAGTTTTTACCAAATGAGATTGCAGATGTGCAAATGTACTCTGTAGTGGCTTCTCATGAAAATGCACAATACTGTTCATCTGCTGAGGGGGACCTGTTTCCACTATAATTAAACTCTAAAATAAATTTGACAAAATATCTTAATTCATGCATGACAGAAAGGGATGATCACATGCCCGGTGGAGTTTCAGCACAATAAATCAACCTGAGAACGGCAGTTCATCGTCACCCAATCTGGATAAAAACAACTCTCCTGAATAGACAAAAAACACAATATCCAAGTCTCATGTTGCATTGTATATCCAGATGCACAGTCATACCTGTGATCAATGAGATGTATATATTTCTGTTTTGAGGAGTAGAACAAAGGTGTAGAAAAATATATATTTTGAGATAGTTTAGCGCTATCCAATGAAGCATTCAACACTTCTTAGGCGATCCAAATTATGACACTGCATCAGGCAGCACAAATATATGGTTTCAACGGCAGCTGAGACCCTAGAAATCAATAGGCTAAAGCTTCTATTATTAATCGCCTGCAAACAACAGGTGGCTTTTGACATGGAATAAACTGGACAAGCTGGAAAGCAAAGCTTAGCTGCGAAACAAATATCTCTACCCATCAACACTGATGAGGTGTCATCAGAGAATAACACCAAGGACGTTTTATCTAAACATAACTCCTGTCACATTTAATGACATCACATCTGACAAATTAGTTCTTAATTTAGCGCCTCTTTCACGCCGTTAATTGTGGAGGTCAAGATGCAGCGCAAGGAAGGTAAGAGGAGATCTATCAAGATGTGATGTTGCTCTCACACAACTTGACAGCAGCTTCATTTAATGGAGGGAAACGTTAAGTGGTGACACCTGTACTACTTGAATGAGGGAAAAGGAAGCTTGTCGTCTGAAGTGTGCGGCTAAGGAGTAAGGTGGGGGCTCTCTATGACAGGCTCTCAAAGTATAACCTGGAGGAAATGAAGTGGCTTGGAGGTGAAGTCCCTAATCTGGAGTTCATCAGGTAAAGGGGCCATGGGGACTTGGCCTGATGGCCCAACCTCATCCAAGATAACTTGTGGTGATGAGATCTGATCCTACTTATGCATTCTGAATGTGAGGTGTCAATGTCTGTCGCTTAAAATCAGAGTCAATAATAGCTATCTGGTTGCCTGTCAGGGTCACAGGTCATTGCATGGGATGGACGTGTTGTACGAGTTAATACTGACCCTGACTTAGAGAAATTTAATTTTGTGTCCACTGAGAATCGCAAAGCTGGCTTATTTTGTTCTCTGTTTACAGTGGCAGCAGCAAGCTGTGGGAGAGCCTGGCAGAGTTTTCAACAGCCCGGTTACTGGCAACATGAGCCGATCGAACATTAAATACAACCCACCTCAGTAACTGTTGCTATGCCTTTCATGCTCTCCGTACTCGCACAGCACATACAGTATGCAGTTTACAATTTAGAAAATTCAGAGAAACCTCTGAAGTATTGGTCCATGATTTCAGACAGAGGTGGACAAAGTCAGGCCTCCCATTTCTAACCAGTGACCACCACGTTTGCTTGCTGAAATGTCACCTGAAAACACTGTCGCCAGCTGACTTTAGTGAATAATCCATTTAGTCGTACACCAAAGGATCTGACAAATACAAAGACAAACCTGATGATGTTTGGATAAAAAGTTTGTTTACCAGTGTTAATCTCATGGAAGAAAAGTCAGAGGATCAAAACAGTTAGTAGGCTTCATCCTCTGGAGACAATGAATGCCTGTATGTCATGGCAATCCTTCCAATAGTTGTTGAGATATTTTAGTCTGGAAGTGGTGGACTGATCACCATCATTGTTAAAACTCGTTTAAAGCTCTTTTACAACGCACATAGATTCACATAGATTCACAGACTCTACATTGACAGCTTCCATAATAGTAAGAAAATATACCCCAACTGACAAAGCAGTCTACTTTTTCTGATGGCATTCACATAAAGATGAAACTCTGCAGTGTAGTAATCTTGAAAATTACAGTACGTGAGGATTATGCGTTTGCCATGTTATGTCACCTCTAAACAGTTATGTGGTGCTATATATTTGTTGATCATAATGACATTAATAAATGTGTATTGTCTCTGATTAATACACCTGGTCAAATATAAGCTGTAGCCCTACACCGTTTTGTATATTTCTTCTCTCTGTGGTTGTTGCTGATAGAGTAGTAAGACATTAAGAAGAGAGCGAAGAGGTGTGGTTACGGTGATCTGTTCATACAGTTTACTGAATGGAAGCCATGGCAACAGGGTGTGTGTGTGTGTGTGTGTGAGGGGGAGAAGGGTGGTATGCTCACTGCAATCTGAGCTGTTTGGAGTGCAGTGATTGATGAGTGTGAGCATTTACAGTATGCACTATGCCAAAGGTCAGAGTTCAAGCAGAGAGAGAGAGAGAGAGAGAGAATGAATATACAGACAAGCAAGGAAAAGGTTAATCAGTGCCAGCATTCTCAAAATTAAATGGGGACCTACATTTTTCAGAGTTCAGATGTAATAATTATAATGTGTTTAACAAGTGCAACATGTGGGCCTATTATAGGGTTGCTAATTTCTCTGCCTGTCTGTTAGCCTTTAATCATATCTCTGGGTGACTTCTGCTTCATTATATATTTGGTCTGAGTCATGATAATGAGAGATAATTTTGGCTAACGTGCTGCAGGTGAGGTGGGTTTATCCTAAGACCAACTCATCAGGACCATCAAATCTGTGTCACGGCTCTTGAATTTCCTTCCAGTTCATTAAACAGATTGCTGTTGTCACTTTGCACAGATTGAATGTTAGACACCGCCGTTTCTCACCTAGATATTAAATGGAACTGAAAGATTGCATGGTGACAGCTATGTTGAACCCTGTTGTTAAGCCAAATGTGAAATCCACAAAAGCCCTGAAATAATCGCTCGAAATCAACATATGTTGAAGGAAAAACAAGCTGTTTCTTCTTACATGACATCTCACTCAACAAATTATACAAATTACAATTTTTTACATGCAAAACTTTCTTGAAGACAGAGTTGTTCTATTTAGATCTAAATAAATTGAAGGAAATGTATTCAAACATCGGTTTGATTAGATCATGTATGAATCTGAGTGGTACAAGTGATGCAACCTGGTTTAAAGTTGCAACAATTAGTCATTCAGTCAATCAGTCATTCTATTGATAGAAAATTAATCGATTACTACTTGATAATCGGCTCATCTTTTTTCCAGTAAAATAGGATTCCAGCATCTTCAGTGTGAGAATTTGCTGCCTCTCTCAGTCATTTACACATTATGGTAAATTAAATATCTGTATAGCTGTTTGGACATCTGAGTTTGAAGATGCTGGGAATTTGTTTATCAGACCAAACAATCAATAATCAATAACTAAAGCAATAATTTACTGTAGTCCTAGTATGGTTAATTTGTAAATAAAGAAAATAATAATGGCAACAAACTCAAGCAGAGCATGAAACCCACAGCTTACATTAACTGATTGGCACCAGCTCTTTCATTCCATTACACATGCTACCATGCTATCAAGTGTGCCAGAAAATGATTTAGTCTGTCCAAATACATGTCAAATGCTTCGTGTCAAAAATACAAGGATGTCCTACTACATCTGGTTGCATGTATGAAATGCAGAATACTTTTTTGGCTACTCTGAGCCACAATCCTCTGTGCAACGGAAGATCTGTCACATCGACCGAGCTGCAGACAGAGTAAACGTATGCATCGATTGCAGTCATCTGTGACCAACGTGGTTAATGTGGTCTTAAAATTAGCATTCTGATTAATAAAGGATCGGTTGCAAGAGGTGAATCACCTAAAGGGATCCCATTGCAGCAGAAACAAGTGTGTATCCCTCTAAGCATTGTACGTATTTATGCACGAGCCAGACAGGATCTAATGTTAATTCATGTTCTGGGTTCTCCTACACATCATACAGGTCACACACACAGGCAATCCAGTGATATAGTTAAGTTAAGTGAAGTGAAAGTGAAAAAGTTTGGAGTGAAGTCGCCATTCCCCTGATAGATCCTGAGCTCCTGTCACAGCTGTCTGAAAGATTTTATCTCTGAAGCTAAAAGTTTATTTCTGTTTCCCTTGAGAGTTTCTTCTGTCCTGTCAAGTTTGCAGCTACGGTTTATAGTTTTACTGCTTATATATGCCACAATATCTGCTGCACTGCAAGGCAACCATTTTTTCTCCAATATTCAAATTTTTGCATTATAGACTACGGCCAATGTATGAGCAAGAGGGTCACAGTTCAAGGTAATGTTATGACAAAGTCTCCCCCAATGGATGGACAGTTTGTACTTTTCGAGGACAGCTGCAGTATGTACTATAGTAAAAATAAAAAGTATGTGATTTGGAATGCAGTGTTGTTCATTCACCAGCTCCCATATTCAATTCAAGCGTACAGAGTGGCCAGTATAACCTGACACTGTCAATACTCTGCTAATACGATCGCAATCGTCCTCATGCGGTACATTTTAAGATTTTAATTCATATATGTTTGTATCAAGGGGAATTATTTTTGTCGTCAGAATCCTTGTTGCTCCTCCATTTCTGACAAATAAACTGTAAACATCTGATAAATGTCATTTGATATAAGTGTCTCTGACTGAAATTTGATTATTTGTTCTATCTGAGAAGCTCTGTTTCAAAGCAGATCTCTGTCCAACTGTCTCCACCTCTTTGCAGCGTTTTGTGCAACACATTCCCAAACATTTACAAACCGTAATAACTATTATCTATTCTCGCCTTGGATGCAACGCAGTGTCATTATCATTATCATCCCACACGACGTGGACCTCTTTGATGGAGATTTACAAAATAAACCACACCATTTTATTGTAATACTAAAATCTAGTGCATATACACAACCCCTGGCCATTAGAGGGGAAACTTGCCATAGCCTCCAACAGTGGTGAGGATACGCTGGATATATTTTTCACAAACTGAGATAACTTTAGGGCAGCACAGTGCTGCGGTGGGCTTCCTCCCACTGTCCAAAGACATGCAGGTCAGGTTAATTGATGACTTTGCGTGAGTGAGAGTGTGAATGGCCGTCCGTCTCTATGTGTTGGCCCTGTGATTGACTATTGACCAGTCCAGGGTGTACCCCGCCTCTCACCCAAAGTCGGCTGGGATTGCCCCCCCCCTCCCCATGACCCTGACAGATAGGCGGTATAGATAATGGATGGATGGATGGAAGACAACTCTAGCTGGGGTCAAAAGTGGCATGTTGGGCATATTTTAGGAGTGACAGGGTTACTCTTTCTGTCACACAACCTTTTTGAGTGGAAAATGCTGAGTTAACAGTGAGTTGGTGACACACTGTCGCTACACTGGGAGGTTTTGCTACCTGTCTTCGCTGTCAGGATTTCTGTCATGTCTGCATTTTAGCCTTCTCATCTCTCTTTCTTTTAACGTAAACAAGTCTGCTGTACGGTGGCCGGGAGGTGCAAAACAATTTTACAATACGAGAAACACTTTTACAAAGCTGGAGACAAATTTACATTTTAGAAAACATTTTTACAAATCAGAAAACAAAATTACATTGCCATAACACATTTACAAGTCCTGAGACAAATTTACATTTGAGAAAACAAATTTACAAGACGTGAAACACTTTTACAAACAGCGAGACAAATTTACAAGTGACGAAACACTTTTACAAACGCCGAAACAAATTTACAAGTAACTTTTTCAACCGGAAAGGGAATGTACCGCGTTAATCGGATCATATGTTCGCCACAAAACGGGCAAAAGACCGCTTGACTGCCGTCCAGCGTGGGTCACCATGAACTCCTTATCACTTCCGGTTCTACTCGAGAGTTGGTACATTCCCTTTCCAGTTGAAAAAGTTACTTGTAAATTTGTCTCTGCGTTTGTAAAAGTGTTTCACGTCTTGTAAATTTGTTTTCTCAAATGTAAATTTGTCTCAGGACTTGTAAATGTGTTATGGCAATGTAATTTTGTTTTCTGATTTGTAAAAATGTTTTCTAAAATGTAAATTTGTCTCCAGCTTTGCAAAAGTGTTTCTCGTATTGTAAAATTGTTTTGCACCTCCCGGCCACCGTACTGCTGTCATGATTCGCAAGTTACACTTCAACAGAAGCATTTGCACGAGCTTTTTATCAGCCACACGCAGCCATACAGCACAATGCTAATCACACAATGCTAACATAACCTAGCATGTTGTTACCATCATCATATCTCAATAAAGTTCTCAGAGACAAAGAAAAGCCTTGAAACTTAATACTATAATTTTCAGGCTGGAAAGGATGAGCATCTACACAATTATTCTTTAAACTAATTATCTACATTTAATTCAATCTGTTGCTCATGTGGTGGGTATCAAAGAGGAAGCTGTGGTTTGAAAATGATGACAGGCCATTTACTTTCCCGTGTGTCTCACTGTTTAAGTGAAAAACCAAAAGAAAGAGCCACAGAGTGTCATCAAAGCGTGCACTCTAGCATGTTATAAGAAATACATGGTATAGTCATACAAACTGAAAACAAGCATTGATATTGCTCAAATTAAAATACAACCAAATAAATGCAATAAACCCTCTGACATTATGTTGTTATGAATAATATGAATAGTACAGTATGATGCCTCAAAGTAGATGCATACATAAATGTCACATCCTATCATACATGTAAGGTCCAAGCTTTAAACCCAGCTAGTTTTGATTTGATTCCCCGAGCTCCTCACTTAAATAATTCATACTTCCTGATTCATAGGTGGTAATGACCAGCTATTTTAGGCATCTCCTCTGAGCGCCACTTGTGCTCTTTCCTGATTGGCTGAATGGTTCACCACTGGCAGGAAGACAGTAACAGGGTAACAGTCCAGCAGGGACCTGCTCTAGTAAGCATCTCTTTCTCAAGCCAAGAAGCACAACTTGGCAGCACTGAGAGGAAATTGATCAGATCCAATGACTTGGGTGTGTAAATGATGGTTTAGGACTGCACCCAGAAGGGTGTGTAGTGATTCAAAACAGAACCGTGTGTGTTGCCTGCGAGAGTTGACAGAGCAGTGGTAGCAGTAGTTGAGGTGAGATATGGATCTAAACTCTCTGTCCATCCCTGGAGGGCTTTTAGCCTCTTGCTAAGCATGCAGGGCTGTCCTGGGCTATTTACAGAGGTGACTTATGGAGGCTAGTGTAAGGTACACTGTGTCTCTGTAAGAAGACACTGCTGCTCTGACAGGCAGGGGTCTGCTGTGGTGAATACACTGGCAGACAGTGGGGCCCAGGTGCGTCGCCTGTAGGTCGGTTGGTGAAGAGCCCAGTAGATTTATTTATCCAAAAAGACTTTCCAGAGCATGTGCAATCATTTTCTACTACCAACTGATTAGTAGAACCACTGGAGCAATTTCAGAGTTAGGTGCTTGGCTCAAAGGCACCTCGGCAATCACTCTTTAAAGACTCATTTACTTGCCCCAGTATGATCTGCCTCTTCTCTATTTACTAATAGAACCTGTGACAGTTAAACTGAGCTCTAAATGTGATGCACCATATCCGCATACAGACTCAACAAAACAACACTTTGGAAATACACAATATTAAAGACCGTCCGTGTTGAGATGATCATGAAAGGTATTACTATGTATAAAATGTATTACTGTTTTCACCTGGTCTTCACCTGCAGTGAAATGCTGCTTGGGTGACATCGGCTGAAGGACTTGCACAATAGACATACTTAAATGATACAGTGTTTGACTCGGGTGTGACTTTGTCCGATCCAGTAATTTAATGGAAAACTATAAAACTCCCAAATGATCTATAAAAATTATGTGGGAGGCTTTTGTGCTATGGTCTGTTATTGGCATTCACCATAACTACATTAGCTTTATAAACTGGGCTAACCTGACAGGCACAATGTGGCAGAAGGACTGAGGATGCTTGAATGAAACTGAGCCATACAAATTGTTGTTCAACACAAGTGTTGAATGGCTACACTCAAGTTCAAACCTTGCCTACTTTCTCGTCTCTACACACCTATCAAATCCTCGTGTGTGACAAGTTGACCCAATCACAACTTAATTGACAGTCAGACAACAGGTGATTAAATATGTTCACCAATCACTTGACATGTGCATCCTGGCGTTAAGTTTCCAATCAGTCGTTCCCTCCATCATGTTCCCTCCGTGCGCACGTTCTCCAACCTGCAGCATCTATCCAGTCCTACTTGGCAGGAGGCCACACCTGAAAGGACTATGAATTTCCCAACTCAACCACACTCCATAATTTCCACCTGAGTTGTTTGCCCTCCTCCTCACCTGTCAACAGCTTGTCTGAAACCCTAACTGTAAAAGCCATGACTGCGCCAAGAATCCCCAACTGGCGCCGAATTCTTCATGTGAGACCCTTACCTTCCTTCCCCTCTTCCCACCGTGACCCTTTCCCCAAATGGGCCACAGATCCATCCACTGTCATGCTTTGGCGGAGACCCACCTCCAGAGCCAGCTCCTCTATCTGAAACTGCTTCATGGCACTGCGGTTCCCATCCACATTTTTGTGGTAGTAGAGCACCATCACGTCGTACTTCTTCATGACGGACTTGTAGTTCTTGGCTGTGAGGTCATGGACACGGTCTTTGCCATCGTACTCGGGGATCTCCAAGCCCTTCTCCCCCCAGGACAGGGTCCCCAAAGATAGGAAGACCCCCAGAAACACCCAGCCCCACTTCATGGCTATCGTCACCTGGTGGCCACAAGAACGCCTCTTCTCAGAGCCTTAACTATTGACGTGGGGTAGAAAAAAATACACTGTTTTAATGTTGTCCCTAACGTAAGTTGGTGTCAAGCAGGGAGAGTTAGGAACAAAGTCTGCTTCCGTCCCCCACCAGCAAGAGAAGAGCAGGTCGTACAGTGACACCCCCCTTTTAAAAAAGAGATACACGTGGTTTTGCTGACGCCACTGGTCGACGAAAAGGGGAGGGGCTCTTTTTGTGGACGCAAATCGGTATGTGAGTAGGCAAGGCACTGATCCCACCCGTCCAAAAGCCGTGCACAAGTCAGGGGGGCTGCCAAAATAGTCGGACAGACAGTGAAAGAGACTGGGAGGGGGCATCTGAGCAGTGGTCAGAAAAATAGCAAATGGGTGGTAACATAGGCGGAGCTGCGATTAGGTCATACAGCCACCTGTTTGAAGCCGTGGCTATGAAAAGGGACAGCGGTTGTGTTGGGTGTTTGGAGAGCTAGAGATACCAGCACAGTGTCTTGGAGGACTGAAGGTATGGATGGATGTACGATGAGAGCTTGAGGAAAGAAGAGCTCCAAGATGCCATTCCCATATTAAGTTTTGCAGAGGACTCGGACTCTCGCTAAAAATAAGGCCTCTGCGGGACAACACTGTGGACAAGATGGTGTCCACGCAGAGGGTCAGAGGGTAGATGTGCTCTGCAGGCACAGATGGACAGAGGGACATGGAGACACAGAGTCTTGCACACACTTGTTTGTGCATCTAAAGCAAATCCAAACGTGATGTGTGTCTAGCTGATTTCTCATGCCATAATAATGATTTGTGCAATTAAATCACATTTATATTCCTTTTAGCTGGACAATTGCTTATCTTTAAGATGGTGTTGGTCAGTTTAGCCATAGATATGGATAGTTAACAGTCAAATAATGGAGCATTATATTTGGTTTTTACTTCTGAGTACTTCTTCCAAGTGTAAGTAAAAGTTCCCTAAGGATAAAATCAATTTTGAGCTTAAGGGTTAAAGGTGCCCTGTGGAGTTGATTGTGAATAAACAAAAGGATTCGGTGTCCCTCATCAAATAGAAACATTTAAAAAATGTTGTAACTTGATAGAAGCACACGATTGAAAGAATGTTTAATGTCTTTAATTGACTGCCATCACTTTAAAGGTATTTTGGAAGACGTGATCTGAGTGGAAAAAGAGATGGAAACATGAAATGAGAGATAAAGAGAGATGCAAGCAGAGAGCGTCAGTTTGGGATCATGTCAGCTATTAATTTACAATGAGAAAAGGGAGAGGGTGGCTATTAATAACACTGTGTAATATGATCAGCCTTCTCCCCCTGCCAGCATGATGGGTCAGGCAGTGTGTGAGTGTGTGCCTATTTAGATGCCAGTGAGGGTGTGGGGGCACTGGTTGAGGGTCTCTACTATGCGGGTAGAGCATCATGATAGTGTGAGCTTTCAGATAGAGAAATATTTGTTTCATTGTTTTGTAAATTCTGGGATTCACAATTGAAAATTGATGAATTCAGCATTGATTGTATAAAGCAAGTTCTTAGATGTGTTGATATTTTTGAACTGCCTTAGTTAGCTTAGAAGTAGCGTCATAGTTTGATTGCAGTAGTTCTATAAAATAGCAGCTCTAATTGATTATTTTAAATGGATTGTTCCAGTTTTTTGAAGTGGGATTTTATGAGGCACCAATTTGCTAGACTACCGCTGCCTCAATCGATGAATCAACACATTAGTTTGGATCTGAACTAACCAATTAATACAGTAAAATGATCCAATAATAAAAGCAAGCTGAACAATTGAGGCAGCAGTAGACTAGCAAAGGTAAAATTACTATTATTGCCAACAGAGTCTGGTGGCTTTGAAGCAAGCAAAGAGAATGAGGGAACAGCATGAAATTGTAAGGTAACAAAAAGCAGATATTCTAAATGTAGCATACACTTGATTAAAAGTTTTTTAGGTGGCGAAAATACATTTTCCTGCTGACCCTGTCACAGCAGAATATTGCTTACAGCCATGCAGACTCCTGCCTGCTTGTCCAAGCTGGGGGCGACTGCTTGTAGGTATACTCTAAATGTAAGTACCCACTTCAGAAAATCCATTATTCATCCATCCATTATGGTTATTATTATCATTTATAGTCCAGACTAAAAGCCCAGACTTGACAAAATCTCCTCCAAGGTATTACTCAGCCTTGAACTGAGCCTTGAGTCCTCGTTTTCATATTTCAATGAGGAAAATATTTACGTTATGCTCATGTTGTGTTGTTCTATAATCAGTTTTTAAGCTTAACATTTGGAGTTGAAGTTTAATCTCCATTTCAACCATATAAACAAATACAACTGGGATGAAACATTCATATTTAACCGCTGGCACATCTACGCCATTTCTCATATCTTTCACACTCATGGAAGTTTTGAAGTTGAGAAAAAAGTTTTCAAAGATGCCAAATTTGACTGAATCTTGGGGAAATGTGTATAAAATCTTGATGCGATGATGTAGTTTGATTCACTTAGTGTTTCATCTCAGCTGTACTATTCTATACATAGAATGATTGCTTAAATGTTTAACTTAATTTTTGTATCTCCTATTTTTAAAACTCCCATTTATAAATGCCCTTTTATATTGTGTTTCTTTTGTATTTTGTCTTGAGGCCTTTTGTTGCCTTGTTGTTAAAAAGAGTCTAAACATCATATACGTCATGGATAACACGCTAAAACAAGCTGATCCAAAATATAGCTACATCATTGTGAGACAGTGTAGAAGAGGGTGATTTTGCCAACATTAAAGCTAATTAAGGAGAAATATAATCAAAATGAATGCATCCAGTCACTGTTTTGTTCTACACTGTGATGTAGACATTATAGAGATCTCACATTATACCTGATTAGCACTGCGTGTCTGTATGCCTCAAAGCACTTGTTTCCTTCGTCTTTCAGCTGTCAGAAAGTGCAAGAATGGTCTGGTGACAAGCTGACTGAAAGGCTTTGGGTTACACTCGTCAACTCTGTATTAAATATTTTGAAAAGTCGCAGGCAGGAGTGGCTGCCGCGATAATGGCAGACAGCAGCAGGATTTGACAGTTTTTCAAAGACTCATCATCAGAGTTCATGCTGACAGAGAGTGGAAGAAACTTGACACAGAGATACAAGCAGACTGTGCATATCCCTTCTCTGCACTCAGCATCTAACATCTAACATCACAGGGAGGAAGGTTTAAGAGGAGACTTTTACTGCCACTGAGAGCTGACATTTACTCTTAATTATTAACAGATGTGTGACCCATAGCAACAGATACTGCCTTCCTTATTTAAATACCCTCTGCATTGGTAAGATATCTGTGTAGATGTATGTATGTGCCCGAGTGACCCCCTAACTGTTGCACCTCCTGAGGTACACAGCACCCCCCTCTGGCAGTTGCACTAATAAACCACTATTTTGCATTATTTTAAGTCTTACCTCTCGTCTCTCCTTCACCCTCTTTTCAAATCAACTAAAGCATCATGAGTAATAACATGCAGCCGTACGGTTTGTGCTGAGTTATTAAAGTGTGCGTGTGTGTGCCGTTGCTATGACAACTGGAAGGTTGACTCAAACAGCTCTCTTTATCAGATGAGAAAGCACAATGCGGGCTACTTAAAACATGTCTCAGTAGAGGACGAAATTGAAGCAAATTTAAGCAAATAAAGCCCACCCATCTGTCCAAATTGATGAAGATCTAATGTTTTGGGTTTTGTTTTATAAAAAAGACCTTGCATATCTATTTATCAGAAAATGGAAAATGAAAATGCACAGGCTAGAGTTTGCATCTCTTTCATACTAGTCCTTAAACAAGATGTTTTAAAGACCTCGGTTCATCAGATAAGAGGGTCATGGTGATATCACAGCCTTTGTTGCTTTGTCCCTTTACAGTGAGGACTGAGCTCATTCTGGTTGGAGACCGGCGACCTGCAGCGTGTCACCGCAGGGCGATGAAAGGCCTCCATGTTGCACATCACCTCCTCCGCCACGGCAGAGGGTGAGAATGTGACACGTCTTAGTTAGGGCGCTAATGAGAGAGTTGGGGAAAGGGGGGGAGGGAGCACAAGGTGTAATGGGAAGCGAGATAATAGCTGAGAGGGCGAAGGATCGAGAAGAGAGGGGAAGTCATGAAAAGAAGAGCGAGGAGAACACACAATGAAGATGGAGAAATAAATTAAATAAAGGAGTAGAAAAACAGAGAAATGGGCCTGTGCAACTAATAACAAGGCTATAATTAATGTTATAGGGTAATCAGGCTCAGTGGAGATGATTGTGCCAAACTCTAATACTCACCAGAATGGTGTAAATGAATACATACACATCTGAGACACAAAAACAGAGGGTAAAATGACTAAAGCACCATATTTCCCTTGCAATATCTCGAATTTCCTCTCATTTTATGACACCTATAACTTGAAAAAATTTGACATCTGTTCTTTCTGTAACAATATGTGATTCAAATCACAGTGTTCAGTAGTGGCACATACTATTTATTGGGAAACTGTGAGCTAAAAACACTTTGTGGGAGTCTAGATGATGGCGTTGGTGGTGGAGTAAAGCCAGCAAACAATGGATGATGGAAACTGCTGACACGAAGGTGAGCGTCGGTGATAGAGGAGGTCAGAATAGAAGAAATGATTCTGCAGAGGAGTAAAAGCAGAACGATGCTCCTCAATGAACTTTCATCAGAGCTTCATTTGGGGACTGATTGCATCATTTTCCAAAGGTGAACCACATGCATTGTATGAAACGAGAAATCTGCCCTCTGAAGCGCGACCCATGACCCACGTCAAGGCACTGCTGGATGGAGAGCAAATGCACCAGAAGTACTTCGCTCGGCACTTTTGCTTGCAACTGTAATGTCTTAAACTGTGCTGAGTGAGTCACTACAAACGCTTTGCAGCCAAACATTGTTCAAAACAACAAAAAAAACAACATGCAGTCTTCTGTTTGAATATTTCAGCCGTGCTTCTGCATTGGTTTTAACATTCAGACATGGTGGTTGCTTCTTGTATATCCATGCTGACACAAGTATTCTGCAGACAATCAGAGCATAACAGTGGGTGTACACATATGGCATCAAGCTTTTGACTGTCATGTTTTTTTTTTTTCACTTCTGAATCACATTGATGTACTGCAGCTGACCAGATTTGAAATTCAACATGTTTAATAAAAGATTTGTTTGACTAATAGTTCATCGAGTCTGAGTAATCTGCCAAATCATACCCAAGCCACTACCCCACACACACACACACACACACACACACACATCGCTGCCTCCCACCAGGACCAGTCTGGCCCTGGTGCCTGCTCCCTCTCGGTCCCACACCCACGGTCCGTATGCTGGCGTAAATGTTGCTAAGCGTCTCCACACGCAGCCGACACCCACTCCTGCTCTGACACATACACAAACATGTCCAGAAGTTATGGGGACTGAGAATAAGTAAATGTAAACGCAGACAAAATAATGTTCCAAAAACATATGGAGCTGCAACACAGATAATCAAATGCATAGATAAATGTGAAACTATACATAAAGAAACACCACAGTACCTTACAGATAAATCTCTCTTGGTGAAGTGGTGGGTTGGCACTCAGTGTGAAACACAGGCCAGCTTCTCAGTACCGGTGTCCAAGCAACCGGAGAGGGCAGAAAAGAGTGTACTCTCTCACACAAGCGCACACACATGCACATAGAACATCAAGGACAGATATACACGGAGATTCTTTGACGTGCAATTTTATATTATTAGCAGGTAAGGACTTGACATTTCCAGAAGAGTGGGGAAAGGGCGTGTGCAGCCGCTGTGAGTGAGCCAATTTCTTTACAGTTCAGAAGTCCCAGTCTTTCAGGTGAGATACTTTGAGTAGCTGTCAGACTTCACCTGTCTCCCAGGATGGCACTCAGCTGTGAATGAAAGGGCGGTGCAGTTTGACTTTATGCAACATTCAACACTCCACCGTAGTGTCGAATTACATTTGAGGCTTGAATTTGCCTCACAAAAACAGAAGGAGCCAACACGGTGAAATATAACGCGCTGCAAGGTACAAACTAACTTTAGTTTTACAATTAATTTCAAATCAAACCTTATCTTCAAGTTGTTTTATGTTAGTTTTTAAGTGGCTATAATGAATACAATCATATATATCAGCTTCGTAGTGATGATGAAACCAAGATGACAATGCCCGTAAAGTGAAGTGAGGCTTCAAAACGGTGGTCCACAAACATCATGGTGGCTACGTCCACTTCTTTTATACAGTCTATGGTTTCAGCTCATTATTTAGCTGTCAGACCTGCAGTTCACTCTCACCACTCTCGTAGCTTCATTTTCAGCTTAAGAGTCAGACGTTGGTGGAGACCAAAAGTAGAGCTAAAAGAGAGTGAATATTGGACCTACATTCACCAGGTGGCCAACAGACACATTTTAACATCTTTACAAAGGACAATGTCACAAAACCGATCACAGATGCTGCTGTTATGAATCTCTAATATAATGCATTAATAGGAGATAAAGTATTTTTCATTTTAAGGACAGCTGTAACTGTTCACTGCCCCTTGTATTTTTTGTTTTATTTCTTTCTGTTCTATGGAAAACATGAAAAATATCTAAAAGATGCAGAGCTGCAAAGCATCATGTTTACTGTTGCCTGGTACTTTTTTTGTTGACGCAGTGATTTTAGTGTGGCTCTGCTGCCTGTGTGCTGCCAACATTTCCAACTGCTTCAGGCTGCGCACTTGGTTTTCTACCACCTTATTTTTCTCACCCTAAAAGCACAGGAGAGAATCCCCCAGTCACACATCACCCACGTTAGCCCACGGGGGACGGCATTTGCATCCATCCACCATGAATATTTGGCAAGTCAGTGAATAAAATGTGAACACAGTGAAATGCAAAGAGAGCGCACACCTAATCAAGAGCACTTTGGGGCCTTTACTGCTCATTTTATAATCATTTGAAAGCGTGTTTGCCTGGAGCAGAATTTCATTTCTGACTCTAGTGTCTGTGCTCATGCCAGACCATTTAGTCTTCTGTCAAGAAATGTCAATATAAAGAGACTCTTTGACAGTTGGCTGATGACTGGAGGATGAGATGTTGCTTAGTAACCGAAAACCCTGACAGACTGACTGATCAAGCCTCAGACCGAACAGTTGGTGTGTGTAGGATGGGGATACGTGCTGTAGTAAGTGAGCGTGTGTGTGTGTGTGTGTGTGAAAGAGCGAGAGAGAGCTGTGTGAAACCTCTGAACCAGGGATGTGGAATATGCAAATGTTTGAGGCAGGGTCAAAGGGTTTAACCTGTTTACAGTCAGGATGCTCCCAGTCAAGAGACTGAAGCAGATGGTCGTTCAATCAGAGATGAAAAAGAAAAAGTATTAACTGTAATGCAGGATTTTCACAATCTAGTGTTTAATACCTGCATTCTTTCAGATCTGGTCACCTTTAACCCTAAACTGGAACCTGAGGCAGCACCCACCAACCCTTCCTCTTGTGTCCCGTGTCTGAGACAGGATTTCATGATTAGTTAGTAGATTTTCATCCAAACAAACACAAATTAGTGACTTGCCTAAGCTGTTTTGCCACATTTCACCCAACTGCATGCTGGGATGAGATCCAGCCCAGGGAATAACACTAAGCTTGAAACCTATTGCAACAGAGTATTTACTATTCCAAAACTGTTTTATGCAACAAGTCCTCTAAATAAAAACGAGTGTTGCAAATGACTGTGGAAAAACAAATTCTTCTTGTGATTTGATACTGTCTGATAGGTTTGAGGAAACATTATTGTTTGGGTTATTAGAAGTTCCTCGTCGGACAAAAACAAGTATGGATGAAATTCAGGAATGATCATGATTATGTTTTAAAAAGAGATACATTGATCAGCGATTGTAAAGGGAAACAAACAGATGTTTTGTTGACATCGATCCATCCTGAGCTTCATGATACTGTCTCCATGAGTCCTAACGTAGGTTGTTTTGGGCCACTTTGAAACAACTGTCATTGTTCTTGAGAGCGCAGTCTTGTTTTGTGTGTTTTTGTGCCTTTAAGGGTCTCTACTCTGACAACATTGTTCTTCGTTTGACCTCTTTCCTCTTCTATGTATGAGACATGCTTAAGAATGACTTGCATGTGGTGTCTTGCACCTAAAATTGCAATTAATTTCACTCACATTTCATTTTCCAGGCTCATTTTTTGATTGTTGGTTCTGCAGTGAAGGCCACCCTTGCTTGGTGTTCGAGCTTCACAATAATCTTTCTCATTATCTCTCAGATTAACATGGAGACTCATTTCCCCTATAAATCCCCTCAAGTCATGCAAAACCTGCTGAGCTCAACTAGTCATATGTGAAAAAACCTCCACTTGTTTCAATCCCTACCTGCCGGTGGTGTCCCAGGTTAGGGTTTGGGCTAGGACTGTATTTTGGCAAGGTTTATACTGCATTCACATGGATTCAGGCAGAGGACAACAACACCTTCTGGATGGCACAGGGAAAACAAACAAATCTGAGGGAATGGCAGGATGGCTAAACAAACACGCACGATATTATGTTGCTATGGTGATGTCGTACTGTTTATAAAGAACAGAATAAGATATATTAAATGAAAGAATAAAAGAATGGGATAAGATATATCAAATAAAAGAATAGAAGGTATATTAAATAAGATTATTGTATGCATTTCATTAGTATATTATAATATGATTTAATAAAAATTAAATCGGCGGGAAAGGGGAGTACAAGGGGTTAAACACAAGCCAATGCTAATGCATCATTTATCCTTCCGTCTGCAACGTTTCAGCCTTTTTCCACACACAGCTACAAATTGCAGCAGCCATTGTGTGTTGTGATTCATGCTCTGTAATCAATTCTTCTGCAGGTTTCTGAGCAACACCTAATGTGACAACCCTTTTAGGTCATAATTGCAAACTGTAATCGTGTCCTGGCTAACAGGCCTTGTGGGGACGGTGTAATTACGAAACTGCAGGTAATGGAGAACAGTTATCCTTGTATGGATGTCTAACCCAGACCTGGCCGAATGCAGCTGTGTCTGACGGCAGGGCAAATGTAGCATGAGAGCCACAAATCATAGAAAGAAACATGACTCAGGGAGAAGAAAAGGTGTTGAGATGAGTGATGTGAATCTGGACAGCGGTAGAATTCATCAGATCTAACTTCCACTGACTTTCTCTTTGACTGAATCAGTTTGTCCTTGTAGATAATTAGGCTTTTTATGACGTATTCAACATAATGTGTAAGTGAAATTTAAAAATAAATGAACACTAAGACAGAAGATGACGGAGAAAAATAACCCCCAGAATGAAAAGATGGCATGTGATGAGTTTTATGACGTGGTACAAAAAGAAAGAAATCCACCTCGTTTATCCAGTCATTACTCATCACAGCACCAGACAACGTCACCAGGATGTAATTAACACATCACATATGGGAGTCATAACCGTCTGACACATTCAGACGTGGCTGGAGTATTTCAGGAGAGGCCACACAAACCTCTGAATGACTCAAGTCACCCGGAGGAGATTTGGGATCGTGACTCCTGACTATCGCTTTAATCTAAAAATTCACTCATCTTATCTCAGCTGAACAAGAACGTGGGGGTGCAGTTAATAGTTACTGAGAAGCTCATTGTATGTTCTTTTCATCTTTTCATCACGGTTATTAAAACAAAAGGATAAATTACCTAAATTCTGCTAGCCTTAATGAAAGAAGTGGACGTGGCTGGGTAGCTGAAAAGTAAAGCTGAAGAGCCTTAAACCCAATTGGTTGGCAGTCAGGCGGCATGGTGGTGCGGTGGTTAGCACCGTTGCCTCACAGCAAGATGGTTCCAGGTTTGAAATCCCGGTTTGAACCTGGGGACTTTCTGTGTGGAGTTTAGATCGGTGATTCTCAACTGGTGGGTTGCGACCCAAAAGTGGGTTGCAAATCTGTGTTCAGTTGGAGAAAAAAAAAAAAAGGTTAAGAAAAAAATCCTGTGCTTTTATTTTGAAGAGGATTATCTATTCACACTCCCTAACAGTAGGTGGCGATAATGACCGGTGATGCTAATTGACACCCAGTATAGAAGAAGACCTGCAAAGTTTGTTTTCATCCTAATTGAGCAAAACGCAGGTAGGATACCGACTACATGCCATCTGGATTTTCTTATATGGAGGACAAAGGAGGACAAAAACCTCAGTTTTGTGCAGTGAGCTGTTTCACCTGAGGTTGAAGTGAGTGCTGCTTACTTTTCTTCAAAGCTCAATGTTTTTCAGTATCTACTGAGAAGGTAATCTTGAATCTTTTGTGAATTGCACTTTTTGTTTAATTTATTTTGAGTTTGTGGATTAAAAACTGCTCCTGAAGAAACTGAATGTTTCCCACAGTGCAGTGTTGGTTGGTCACAGATTCAGATTCAGTGAGTGAGGATCCTCAGCCAAAGACTTAGACTTAGACTTTTCTTTATTGATCCCCTCATAGGGCGAAATTCACATGTTACAGCAGCAACAATAGAAAAAAGAAAGAGTAAAGAAAACAGCAGTAGAAAATAAGCAATAACAAATAAATATATGTTGTAATGATAAATAAATATTTACACTATGGACACAAAGCTACATCATTTGAGTCTTTTTCAAAATACTTCTCAGCAGTTGCACTTTTTTATTTCCTGTCTGTGCATGAAAGCACTGTTAGGTCTGCTAAAACAGGCTGAGGTTACTGAAGTGTTGTGTATGTTGTCACAGCCTCAGGATCAACGGCTACTGAAGTGCTACTGATTGAATATTATTGATCCAGGGCTGTTCAGGTTATCACAGCTACAGTCACATTAATATTCTTGAAACCTTGTGTCTTGTCCCCAAGATGCACTTTTTGGTTTTAATTTAAATGCAGCTAATCGAGTGTCGCCACCTGCTGCTCGTTTTGGTTTATCATTAAACTTTTTGTGTTGGCGTACTGGGATGTTCTGGACTATCTCAGGTTCAATCTGCACCATCTTTTCATTAAATACATTTGAGAAGTTGAACATTTTCCTCGATTTGGGCTTGTCATTAAGGGGTGATGGTGGGTCCTGAAGCCAGACCCGTTGAGAACCACTGGTATAGATAATGGATGGATGGATGGATGGATGGAAGTCTATGATAAAATGATCCTACTTCTCACTAGATTTATTTCCACAGTAAACACTTGCCTAACGAGGTGTCTTCTTTATGTTTATTTAGTAAGTCATGGTCCCATTTAGAATAAAAGACACCATAAAGCGGGGTATGCTTTAGGGCGGGACTACCTAGTGACTAACCAATCAGAGGGAAATAAACTCATGCATCACTTGTGGCTCCAAAAGCAAGATGACGACCCCCGTTAAACCAAGATGGTGATTTTGAAAATGCTAAACTCAAGGTTTGAACAGTAGTCACCAAACATATGGCTGACATGACAGTGGCTATGACAACTGACATAACTGATGACTCAAACTATATATATATGTTTGTGTGTGTGTGTGTGTGTAAAAACTATAAATGACCTAAGTTGTAATGAATACGAATTATCCTTTAATTGAGGAGCACAACTCCATAATGTGATACCATAATGTAAGACCCGAGCTCAAAGCAACAAGTTGTCAGGTAATTGTGACCTGTAATTGCATCAGTTTAAAGGGCATAGTTGTAATAGTAGTGCTTTAGTTTTAGGTAAGCATCAAATGGTGTCATGGTCTAACAGGGGAGGGCAGGGTTGTCTCCCTGCTATCAAGCGGCTGCTTTGTCATTACCGCTCTGGGCTGACTGTCTCTGTGTTTATAATGGGGTCTGATGCCCCGAGCTACTGGCCTGCACTTAGTGCTGTTGGTGATTAGAGCTCGGCCTTGATTTTCTGCCGTGGAGTCGGTGTCATCGCGTGGAAGGGGAGAGAGAGCAGGAGAGATGCTCAGCAAAGATTACATGGAAATACCTTCCAAGTTCGAGTGTGTAAAGGGAAAAATGTCCATTAAAAAGAACAAATAGGAAGTGAGTGATGACTGCAGGCAGGTGAGATGGCAGAATGATAAATGACAAAGGACACCTGCTGGAAGATAAAGAAAAAGACGAAGGACACTGAGAGAAATATGAAGCTCTATAATGTCCTACATTTTCTTAAAGGGGCCTATTTGAATCTTCATATTCTGTTGACACGTCTTAAGGAGTACAACTGGAAAAGTCTGCAGTCGAGCTGCATTGGGGGGTGTGTAGGGGTATGGAATAAAAAAAGATGATGTCTCTGGTTCTGATTTCATCCTTTTCTCTTTAACTGTGCAACTTGAGGCGGCTGTCTATGAGAATCAAAGTGAAACTTGCTTGCGGTAACCAACCGCAGTGAAGGTTTTGATCCATCTCGATGTCAAGTGAGCAAATTCCATCTGCTGAAGAGGACGAAGTGAAGTGTAAAATGGTTGAAAGCTCCTGAAAAATCTTCTTTCCTTTCTTCAAAATGCCATTCCCAAGGTCAGCAATGAGCTTTCATTTTTTTTGTCTGTTTTATTTTTCGTCAAAGTTGCGGTGTGGAGAGATTCGGCAAAAGTATGTAAGTCTTTACTCAAGTAGAAGTTCTGATACTTGTGTTAAAAAGACTCTGGTTAAAGTCGAAGCACTGATTCAACTTCTTTATTAGTAAAAGTGAAAAAGTACAGGCTCTGAAAGGTACTTAAAATGGGGAAGGTCTTGCTGCTCTGAATGTCAGCTGGTTCACTTTCGTCCATGTTGCTGCTAGTTCTTCCTACATAGACGTAACATTCACTAGACGTTTGAATCTTCCTCTTTTGTCTCTGTCATCTTGTCACGTCTGCTATTTTTATGTGCACCGATGGATACACCAAGGGATTGCCCTATTTAATGTGTTATTGTCCCATCTATTTAGGTTGAAATGGGTTTTGGTGTTGAAAAGGTGCACAACGATGCAAAATAAAAACATAAAAACTCCCCTCAGATGCCTTAAAACTAAAGTAACGAGCCTGTTCTGAAAATGTAAGGAATAGAAAGTACAGATATTTATGTTAGAATGTAGAAAGTAAAAAAGTTGCCAGAAAAATAACCTAAAAGACACATGCATGGAAGCAAAAAGCAGCCGGTATATTAGTGTACACAGTGTTTGTTTTAATGATTGAAGAAATATCCCATGTATGACCATTTCCTCTCCAAAAAATACAGGATTATATGAGGACAGACAGAGTTTATGATCTGACATACTGGAGCTGAGGCCTAAACAGGAAAATATGAATTCATGTAGTGTTTGATCATCAACGATTTCCACCGCTGATTTTGACGGGACTAGAAAGTTATAAATGGTAAAAAATGTTCCCCCAGATCCTTTGAACATGAGCCCAGTGCACAGCATTGGTCTCAGGTGAATTAAATACTTCACTGAGACAATGCAGACAATTTAGGATTTAGGCATTTTATACAGGACAAGTCGAGGTCATGCACCTCAAGGTATGTTTTTTTTGTTTTGTTTTGTTTGTTTGACATATCCAGCAGAGCCAGATCAGGTTTTTTTCTCAGATTTTTTTCACACTCATTAACAAACACCAGATCCCAGTTAAAATGTGGCTATTAAAATCCAGATTTTGAGGAGACAAATAAGGCTTTTAACCAAGACAGAAACAAAGGTAGAGAAAGTAAGAGCAGCAGACTGAGAGATCAGAATGAAAGGGGTGCAGTGACTCTGCATTTTCATTGTTTCTCTTTCCACTGACTCATCCTTTTCAATAAGCACATTCACACACAGTGACACAACAGTCCGTCCCTCCCTGTCCCTCTCTCCCTCTCTCCCTCTCTCCCTCTCTCTCCCTCTCCGTTAATCTTCCCTCTGTCGTTCCTCCATCCTTCCAGCGTTCTCTTTCTCCATCCCTTTTGTCTTTGTTTCTTCTTTTTATCTTTCCCTCTCTCTTCCGTCCTTCCCTTCCTCCTTCCTCTCCGTCCAGCTGAGCAAGTCCTCAGACTTGTTTTGTTTGGGAGAACTTCCTTTCTGTGGGTCTTTCTTCTCCGCTTCAATGAACGAGCCGGTCTTGTGATGGGAAACAAGAACTTCCCTATTTTAGTCCTGCTCTGGGGAAAAACACACACACACACACACACACGCATATACAGACACAATCATATGCACATGCACATATATACATGCTGTACATACTAAACAGACAAGTTCACATAAAAATACAGTTTTTCGTATTAAAATGATGTTTAATCCAAATTGTGGGTGTGAGAGTGTGTGTGAGAGTGTGTGTGTGTGTGTGTGTGTGTGTGTGTGTGTGTGGCTCGGCTTTGTCTTCGATCTGGATCCTGTTTGTCAGTTAGGACGGCCACATCCCCAGGATACAAAGACTCACACTAACACACACATGCTCTTTGTACGATTTTTGGGCAAACACCACATCCGAAGCAGCAATGCATGCAACTGGTCCATGGTACGTGGTGGAATATTACATAAAACTCCTTATGAGCCCTTCAGTATGTATATGAGCCATAAGCATATGGGACTAATAACTACTAAATGAATACTTACAGATCTTTACTATATGTTGGACACCTTTCATCAGTCCTCTAATTCTATAATACAATGGATTCACCCGTCGACAAACAGATTCCCCCTTAGGTTATTTTGAAAGATGGCCTTTTTTTTTTAATTTTAAATGATTTATTTTAGTATTACGGGACAGAAATTGTCTGCTTTGTGTTTTGCTTCCCTGCTGTTTTTGTTTCGTGTTTCCATCCACTATTGTTACACGAATATTAGGAGTTCGTTCATCAATAACAAAAAATAAACAGCTGGTGGTGCTAATTTTCCACTTGGGTGCCATCAAACCGTTGCAGAAGAAGAAGAAGAAGAAGAAGGTGCAACAAGATGATATAATTAAATAAGCGCCAGTCAAATCCTCAAACTACGGATCACAACGTTTGCATAAAAACAGGTTGACCTGTTTCGGTCTTGACCTGACGAGACCAAATTAGTAACTTTTAGCAGTGAGAGCATTGTTGTCAGCTTAAATATGATAAATAATAAATCACTTCCTCATTGAAAGCCACAGAAATGATCACAGTGTGAACTCTGAGCTATTTAAACAATGTTTTCATATTTCTTTAATGAACTGAATGAGTGTGAGCCAGAAACAGACTGAACTTAGTGCTGTCAGTCAGAATCAGCCCCAACATCATAACAGCATAGTGGATTAAGACTACAAACTACGTGGTTATTTAACCCTTTAACTTGAACAAAACGATTCGGATTGGTCATGGTTATTCATTTCCACCACTAATGCGATCAAACTGGTGTGAAACCCTTATGTAAAGTAACATATTCTAGTTTTCTTTTCCCTCCCAGATACAACAACCCCATCTGTCCTCTCATGTCATGTGAGTAAGGTTCATCTGCATCTTTTGAGGTGAGGCAACAACATAAATCGAGTGTAATATAGTTTGTCCATAAGTTTAAGTCAGAAGTGTTGCATGCTTTCAAGAGAAGAGAAGTGTGTCTATGTGTCTTTGTGCGTGTGTGTGTGTGTGTGTGTGTGTGTGTGTGTGTGTGTGTGTGTTAAAGCTTGTGCGTTTGTGTTAAAAAGGGGACTTCATCCTTGCCTCTGGGTCACAGAGCTCACAACAAAAGTCTAATTCATAGCCAAAGATGTGAAGATGTGCCTCATCATGAGTTATGGACCAGCAGCAAAGTCACAGCTCTTTTTCCGACGAGGAATGAAGCACAGTGTGAAAGACTGAAGGTCATGAGATGCACTGCAAATTTTCCACAAAACAGCGCTCAGAGCGACTCACTTCCAAACCATGCGCTGCTGCACATGCCAGTGCAGTTTGAGAGGAAAAGCTTATCACATTGTAGAAGGCCAAAAAGTCTACAAGTCCGTCGTTTTGTGCATTAGAATATACTTCTTTCAGAACTGAAGAATACACACGCACACACACACACACCTGAGGTATGTGGACCCATTAGAAGTCATTACCTCCACAGTGCGTAGCTGCAAGCAGGACCATTTCTTTCAGTGGCTTCATGTGATGTTGTGGCCATTTTGGCCTCCAACACCTGCAAACATTCGGGGTTTAGATTACACTTAAAGACTGCTCACACGAACTGAAGCAGCTGTGCACTGCACACCCACGTACTGGAGGAGCATTTTTGGAGATGTTTGGAGATAAAATTGGGCAAATAATTGGCCTTTGAAGGAAAATATTCCCAGCAAATAAAACAGTATCACAGTTTTATTGATACTATTGATACAGTAACTAGTGTTGCAACTTTCCACATAGTTAAGAATTATACAAGTTAAGAAGGCCGTGGGATGTGATCAAGTGTCCCTCGAGTTTAGAATATTTAGATATTTAGTTTAGATATTTAAACGATCTCAAATCAACAATACGTGTTGGTTTTCTGTGTCAATAACTTACAAGACTGTTTATCTAAGCTCTACAGGCTGATTTACAGTAGCCTCCAGTAGTAGACCAGAATGCAATGCAGCCACAAGGAAAGTTGCACACAGCAACACCCATTTGAAATGTTCCTTTCCTTATTGTCCACTTCAGAGGTACAGCAGGAAACATGGCCAAAGATGATCAAAACACCCAGAAAGACATTATTATTGTAAATATTCTCTTTGGTCCCAACAAGCCTGATTTAAGAAACACTTTTAGTTTCAGTTCTGATTATCTTTGCCGGCCGAGTCTCTTCTGCGGGAGGGAAAGATGTATCATTACATTTCCTTTGCTTACACTATCCGTATTGGCTTTGGGGGTCAGTGGAGAGAGTTTCCAGAACATTTCCAGTAATCAAAAACGAGCATGCTTACTCAAAATGCAACCGTGCCTGACTTGTGCCGAGGCTATGACGTAATCGCACCTTTGGACCGTAGCAACAGCAGCAGCCGCTTTTCTTTTTGGGGGAATTGTCTGTCAGGTAGACGGCTGTCAGGGAGGCAGCCCAGTGTTAGTCTAATAGGAAATAGTCTAAACTCTATTTCTTACCCATTTTATTTGTACGGCTCGAGTTATAATTTGAGTTTTGTGGGTGTCTCCAATATATTAATCATTAAGGGTGGAGATAAATAAATAAATGTGCTCTCTAGGAGTGAGGAAGACACTTCTCTGGTCATTATGTGTTATGTGTCAGCTGCTCACTACTTGAAACTGTTGTTTGACTGGTGGTGAAATGCAGCCGTGCTGTCGTTCATGAGAGAATATGGTGTCGTCCTTTTATCTTCTTAAGGTAAATAATACTTACTATACATGGAAAAATGTAGATGGCCGTCGTTAATAATGTGTTAATGACCCCACAGATGTATGATTTTACTGATTTCATGGGCCCCCTCGTAACCTGAACCCTGACCACAGGATGACTGAGAAGGGGAACTGACTGATGATTAACTTCATTTGAGGGACCAACACCTAAAGCTCCTGCAGGCTCACTGTCACTTTTAAAAGAATAGAGTTGGTTGGGTTGGAGGGAGGAGGGGGGGGGAGCTGTTTTGGATGGTGTAGTGATGGAGAGAAAGAAACAGGAGGAGGGATTTGCAGACCGGATAGTGCGGTGACATCAGCTTTGAAAAATGTGTGTGTGCAAATGTGTGTGTGTGTGTCTGAGTGTGTGCCAGTGTCTGAGAAAAAGCGGAATCAGAGAGGAGGAGGACGGAAAGAGCTCTCACTCTGCTTTTTTAAAAAAATTTCCTTAGGACCAAATGTCAAGACGAGGAGAAACTGGAAACACACAAAAGTCTGCATGTGTTCTCTTTTGTTTCCCTTTTCTTGCAGGAACAGTTAGTCTGATGCATAAATCTTTGATTCATTTGCAGCTTGGCCGGCACCATGTAGATTAAACAATGACCACAACCTCAATTCCAAAATATAAACTCTCATTCTAAGATTCTCAGCAGGTTTTAGTATGTGTTGTAGTTACACTGATGGCTGACCAAATATACTCCAAGTTGCTTAAAAGTCTGTAAGTGAAAATGTAAAGTTGCAGTTTGACTAATGCACTATAGAATAATTGGTAGGCCTATATCGTATTAGGCACGTACTGTGTGCCGTCAGTACGATTAAATGTGACTGCAGACTTGCTATCAGCTCTGATCTAGTGGGGCATCGAAATTATCGCAGAAGAATCAAGTGTTTTGTTCACATCCCTTAAATTTCATCATTAGTAGCCCGATGAATCTATTAGGTGGAAATGTTTCTACTCTCTAAACTCTTACTGCACGTTGGAGCGTTATTTAATTACTTTATGCTAGTTTATTATCATTAAACACAACTTGCATCAAGTGAGCACAATATAAAGTAAAATAATAAGATTTATAGGTTTAGATTATGCTGCAGTGGGACACATTTTCTAACTGTGTGATTAATTAATTAGCCAAAACCAGCTTATATAAAATAAAACTCCACTGGAATTTGTTGGCCCTTCGGAGTCTTTCCACAGTTTGTTGACCAGCTCCAGCAAAATGACTTATTCACGGCGAATCCTTATTAGCTGCTCCAAATTATCCCCAAGTCCCTTTTGGATTGGATCTGAACGTCCATCAATCTGAAAATGGATCAATTAAATTCAATTTAAATTCGACCAAATTCACGCGTTAATAAATTGAGCTTTTTGTCTTGAGAGGGAGTGAGCTATTCTGCTCAATAGACGATCTCTGGACGATTCAGACAGCGTGCTAAACCGTGACCGAGAGAGAGAGAGAGAGAGGGGGGAGAGAGAGGGAGAGAGAGAGAGAGGGAGAGGAAAAGGCGTTTCCACGTTTCAGCAGCCGGTGACAGAGCAGCGGACAGCGGAGCAGACGGACACAGAGAGGAGTCACGATCATCCTGAAGCCGGCATTTCAGTTTCATCACTCTTTCACAACACTGTCACTTCATCCCACCCGTGTCCCCCCTTTTCACGGCCGCGCCTCCCCCCTTCGCCGATGAGACAG
Source organism: Pempheris klunzingeri (assembly GCF_042242105.1). Lineage (NCBI taxonomy): Eukaryota > Metazoa > Chordata > Actinopteri > Acropomatiformes > Pempheridae > Pempheris > Pempheris klunzingeri. The sequence goes on along the minus strand of NC_092034.1, from coordinate 4,835,357 downwards.
ACCCAGATCCGCCACTGACCCGACCTGAGCCGAGCCCAGAGGCTGACGGAGCGGACTTTTTCCCCCTGCAGCGCGCCCGTCCTCTCTCTCTCTCTCCAGGCCCACGGTAAATCCCCACAGAGCGGCTTCCTGCGAGATCCAGAGGAGATTATCTTCCCGCACACTCCCGCATCTCTCTCCCTGTCTGTAGCCGACTCCTTTCTGCAGCGCTCGGGGTGAGTACACCTCTTTTTTTGTTTGTTTTTTTTACTCTCTTTATTCCCATGATGTCTGCGACCAAGGCAAGACAGAAACGTCCAGAGTGTAGTTTATTAATTGGCCCATGCTGGGAGTCAGTCAGCCTCCTCCATTCATGGACGGGGATCATTTCTCTCCTCGCATACCTCTACATGATGTCTGTGGGAGAGACTCGCCTGCTTCACAGCCTGTCTGTAAAATTTAGTTTTCCGGCTTGTTTTTTTGGCATCAATTGGGCGAATTGCATAAAAAAGTTGAAGAAATGGGGCGTTCACGGCCCTCATGGGTGTATAAATGTATGTAGACGATAAGAGCATAAACATATCATTTTTTTTCAAGTTGACGTTTGGGACACTAAAAGGGCACTTTCAACAAATTATTTCCCCAGAATAGTGAAAAAAGTAATAAAAAAAGAAGAAGAATATATTCACATTTTGTGTCTGTGGAAGTAAGAAGCCATGTGAAATGAGCAATGCCTCTTTGGCTCGACACACAACTCAGTCATGAACTTGACTGTTAAGTAGTTGTTGAATTTCCCATTCTCAAGAGGGCATTTTAACACACCATTGATTAAACTAATTGGATTGGGTTTAGTGTCGCTCTTGGCATTCACCTATCTAATGTCCTTTTCATTATGTCCCAGCCAAATAGTGCCGTATTACTCCTATACAGACTGGATTTAGCGTTATTATATGTTATTATATATGTTCAGAGAACATTAGATAATAGAGGTTTGTTCCCTAAGTTGTCTGTGGTGTTTTTACTGGACCATATCTGTGTTTGTAAGGATCTTTTGGGTGAGATTATCCAGAACATTCTGCCTCTAAACACACTAAAAATTCAGTCAGAGGAAAGAGGCGTTCATAAACCACCAGCGGCCACCTGTGACCATCCCTGATGGCTGTGTGTGAATGTGTGTGTGTGTGTGTGAGAGAGAGCGGATGAGGAATGGGTGGGTCTTTTATGAATGGATTTGTCTGGCCTGCCAACACTGTATGTGTGCTGGGAGGGGAGGGGGTGACGAGTACTATTCTCCCCCACCAATAGCTGGTTTACATCACCTAATATCCCTGTACTGTCTGTACTTTAATCCTATCATAGTCTCACAAACATATTCCCGTGATATTCTCATATATTCAGTGTAGAAATGTTAAAAGGATATTTTTTTTGCGTAGCAGAAGTGACTGAAATTGCTGTAAATATGATAAAAAGGCATTAAAACAAGGCGTGAATGAAACACGTGGAGTAAAAGTAGGCTTGTTTTGTGGAGTTGAGACATTCTGGTAACGCTCAAACACAATAAACAGAAAAGTAGTAATAACTATAAAGCAGTGAAAGCTGTGTGATTGTGATTATTTTTACATGTTTTCAGTATGTTTTGCAGTCTCTCTGCTTTTGTCCTGTTTTAAGTGAGAATTATTTCTCAGTATTGATTAATCTGATTATTATTTTCTCATTTTGTCAGTAAAATGTCAGAAAAATTGTGAAAAATCACAGTTGCATCACCAGATTGCTTGTTTGGTTGATCTGACCAACAGAGACATGAACATATTAGGTAATAATTATCTGTTCACGTTTAGTTTCAGGCCTAATTTGAAGTGATTTCTATGCTGTGCGTGTGTTAAATCACTGCCCTTCACTTGCATCCTGACCCCACGTGAGACACATGCTGCACACTGTACATACATCCACATACGGCACACAAACACTTCAGAGCATGCAGCACTCGTACGGCATGACAGCTGTCAGTCCATTTCCTGGGAGGCTGCATTCCAGTCATATTCTCCCTCTGCAGTGGGCACTTTTCACAAGCTGTTAAACCATCCCAGTAGAGCAGGGCAGAGAGGAGTCACCCTTATTTGACTGAAAACAGTAACTGCAAGTACCTTCACGTTTCAGAAATAGTTGTAAGATCACAAAGCGCTAGAAACAGTGAACTGTCCTTGTAATCCGTGCATTGAATATGTGTGTGTGTGTATTTTTGCAGGTTTATGAGGATTTTTTTTTAGAAGTGAGGAGATTCTGACTCAAAGGGGCTGTTTCAGGATTAAAGCATAGTTTTAGGGACAAGATAAGTTGTTTGATTTAGTTTTAGGTTCATATTTGAGGAGGTGGGTTTAGCGTGTGTGTGTGTGTGTGTGTGTGTGTGTGTGTGTGTGTGTGTGTGTGTGCGTGCCTTGACTCAGCTTTTTGGGAGCCGGTCTCCTCTCCTCCTCTCTGATACATATTGATCTGTCTTCTCGGACGAAGGGGGGAAGAACTGGGCAGCGCAGCAGAAATGTGCTTCCTCTCTCGGGTTCACTTCCTCTCTGTGTGTGTCTGTGGTGTCGGTTGTCCCCCCGCCGCCGCCAGGGGAATGTTTGTGGTGGACTGTTTGCAGGCGCTGAGTCAAATACAGTTTTCGGGAGGATCAGCGTTAAACTGGTGTAACTTGAAACAATCAAAACAAAAGAAAAACATGTCTTTTTTTTTTTTTTTTTTGGCATGGACGACTTATCGACTCCCTTGTCAGCAAGCTGTTCATTGTCACACACTCCAGACAACAGGCAATAGAACAGAATAGACTTAATCACTTCACCATAACCATGAGAAACAAGTTGTAGCTACTGTGTTCAGCCTAACAACCAAACTATTAAGAAAGCATATTTTTAGTATGTAAGGATGAGCGCCTCTTCGACAAAAACTAAAACCAATAAATTCACTGGAATTTACCCATAAACAAAGTCTGGTGTTGATTATGGTAACCTCTGCAACCACATGAAATGAGGAATGGAAACTTTGTGCAGATGAAACTGAACTCACCAACATCTGATCCATTTCCTCTCCTCTCTAGCCTTCGTCCACTCCGCTGAGTGGTGGATTGGCAGGATTGACGATGCCGTCGTCAAGCGGGTATCTTTTGTCTGTCCTTGCTTGGCTCTGCTCCACTCTTAAAACTCAGGCAAACCAGTATGTTGGCATGGCTGCGCATCAGTGTCATCTTAAAATGAGGTTAGATTAAAGTGGACACGTTGGTCTCCAGTGATTGATCACCCTCCACCCCATGGAGACCAGTTAGATTGGAGGCAAAGTCAGACCAAAGATGTGAAGGGAGTGTAACAGGCAGTCTCTTCATCCTTTTGGCTTCATTCAGTATGAAACATCACAGATGAACACCAGCGTGCAGTGTGGAGCTCACTGACTTCATCCTTCAAAAGCTGCTCTTGGTTACTTTTTTCAAGTATGGGGGATGATTCGCATTTTTTTTATTATTTGTTGTTGAGATATTTCAGTCTGGACCAAAGTAGTAAAGCGCATACATCTAATTCAATAATCAGTTTCATGTTTCTTGACATTAGCTGTCAGCATTAGCATTTGTTAGCATGAACAAAGTGGAATTGGCCCACTTTTGACTTCTGTGACAAATGTGTGTACGGAAATGCACAAAATGTAAAGCATGGCAAAGTGTTTTAAAGACTTGTACCATTAAAACAAAGAGTGTGTGTGTCAGATACACTTTGAATGGCCTGATGCATTTCGTATTGACCCTCCTCCGGGGGTATCAGAAAGTTTCCAACAGCTGTCAGTGGAGTGGACTCAAACCATTTTAAACCTTTTAGTCCAAGGTGAGCCTTTAATTTTGACCCCAGAGTCCACTTGGAACAAAACAGCTTTGATGCCTACCGCCAAATGTAAGTGTTGTCACTGACTTTGTCACGGACTATTCAGTGTTTTTTGTTAATATATTTTATTACAGTGAAGACTGAGGATTCACTGCCTTGTTTTCAATGTAGAAAAGTCTCTGAAAAAGTCTTTATGTCATCATGAGACTCGGGCTAACCCCCATTGCATCAGTTGTAGACGACACTGACAGGCTGACATTTGATATTTAATAAAGCCCGGTATCAGCCTGATCTGACAACAGTGCATGTCAACGCAGCAGACTGGGTAATTAAGATCACATCATGATGAAAACCCGACACAGATCCGTGTGGTCTCAAAGCAGGGACTCGGATATCAGGAAAACAACCCGTCTTTTTCAGCAGCGCCTCCTCGCCGTCAGCCTGAAAGAATCACTTCCTGCAGCAGTGGATCCTCTGACAGGCCTCCTGGTACACAGAGGGAACAGATATGTCACTGTCAGACCATTCCTGCCTTTTGTTTCCCCGTACATCCCCCTGCTGCGCATTTGTTCACTTTCACCATGTGTGCGCCGGGCTCTCGGGAAGCTATGAGTTACAGAGGCTCAGTGTCTTTACGCTGTGTTACATCACTGCCTGAAATCTGTGCTACGGCTGCTCGCTTCTTCCGCCGCCGCGGCTCTGTTCTACGTATTCATTTACAGACTAAACAGTGGGAGCAGATGCCGCTGTCTAACTCGACAGGAAAATGTTTCTTAAAGTAAACACGCACACGTTCTACACATGCGACGAGCAAAATCACTTGAGGTTAGAACATGACGCTAAATTTGCATTGTGGTCCTGCAGCCCCGAACAGATACAAAGCTGGTGGAATAATTCTATGACTACAAATATTCAGGCAGTCGGTGCTTGAAACTTTAAAACAGTACTCCAAAACTGATCCAGTAAGTTATGTAATTGTTTTCTGGAGGATGTTGTGACTTGTTTCTGTTCCCTGCTTTTTGTCATAATCTTAGGAAAGGTGTTTTAAAAGAAAAACATCAATAGTAAAGTAAGAACAAGAAGGCATCACAAGCTCATGATACACTTACCCCCTCTCCCCCTGAAAAGTTAAACGTCAGATTCAAGTGCGGGCCTGATGCTCGCAGCTGAAACTGCATTGGAAACTTTAGCCAGATGTCTCAGTCACTGGGGTCACAGGAAGTGTTACTGCGAACAGGGCAGAGGAGGACTGGGCCAAGAGTGAAACCAGCACCCAGAGCCAAGCTTACCGCCCCCAATGTTTTAGAAATGTCTATAGCAAAAACTGTTCATTGTGTTGCTCTCACCCAAGTAATGCCTTGAAGGGGAAGACCGCGTTTCCAGTTACATCACCAACTCTAATCAGTTCTTATTCCCTGTCACAGATTTCTTACATTACAGATGATCTGGTTACAGTAGGCGGGGTTTGTTATCTAACTCCGCCCACTAGCCTACGGTATGTCACAGTGTACCATTTTGTTTGCAGGTTAATGCATTAGCCAAGAGGATTGTGTTTATGTTCAGGTGGAAATGAGCATCAAAAATGACAGGATGTGTTATTTGGAAGGGGGAATCTAATTTAAAGGAGAGGTTTACCTCGATACAGTGTTTGTATATTTGAAGCATGTGCAATGATTTATTGTAAATTCCCTGATGCCACAAAGGTTAAGCCTCTCTCTCTCTCAGGCTGCAGCCACATGGACAGAAGAGATTTAATCTCTGCAGCAACTGCTTGGTTGCGTGGTTGGTAGGTTGCTGTGCTACAAGTGACGCCTACACTAGCAAAATGCTACTTTTTAATGCTTGCTTCCACTTTTGATGCTGTTTATCCGCTCTGTGTTGTAATAGCATGTATGCAAATATGACGTGCTGCAGAGTTTTTGAATTTCCTCTTTTTGGGGGGTGGAGCAGCGATGCATCAGCAACGTAATGAGGATTTGAAAAGGTTTGACTCTAGCGAGGTTGTGTGCAATGCTGGAGTGATTCTGTTGATTTTCATGGATGGATGGGAGAAACAGAGGCGTGTTGTCTGCCTTAACACAGCTGTGGAAGTGTTCCATAAATCCAATCTGTTCGACTGGCAGCGTTTCACAGTGGCCAGAATAATGGATGAAATGATCTACACACACACACACACACACACACACATGCAGTACACCTAAGCCTACACAGACGGGGAGAGCCACACAAACGGCAACAGTGCAGATGGGCAGAAGCGCACACATGCACAAACACGTGGATATGCACACTCTCCGGTACTCTCTACCTCTCTGTTTTGCATGCACACATATACGTGCGCACTTTGATTCAGGCCATTTCCCCTCGTCCGTGTGCATAATCTTCTCTGCCGCCCGGCTCCAAATGAAACGCCTCAGTGGGTCTGATTGGATTTGATAAGAGTTGATTCGACTGAAGCAGGAGGGGAGGGAGGCGATACAGTTCTGCTTTGTGTGTTTGAGGTGTTACAGGGTACAGCATCGCTGGATTCCTTCCATGCAACTGCCTTTCAACCTCGCCTTTCAGTGTGTACATTAGTGTAAATGTGTGTTTGATCACACCAAACTTTCTGACACTTCCTGAGCGCCATCGCACAGTCGCAGTGAAGTAGCAAACATCATGAGACTGAATACACCGTAGTCAGCTGTTCAGCAAAGGCCCTCGAGCTGATGCATTTCACATGGTCTTCTCATCTACATCTGCACAGAGCCTCACATAAGTCACGACTACTTTACCACTTAGGTTAATTTTCTAGCTCTCAGGCAGCCATTGGTTTCCAATAATTTCACAAAGCTAAGAAAATAAACCTGCATGGTGCATTCAGGTGCTTGTGCTGAGAATGAAAGGATTTGTTCACCAAATTCAGTATTAGCTCATTTACTTGTTAGTGGTGTTAATACAATGGAAGAGAATGGAATTTTGTTTGTGGTGCTAAAAGTAGGGATTGCTTCTCAGGTAGAAAGTAGATCCAAAGGAACCTGTTCAGGTGTCTAGCAGCCTGGCCTTCAGAAGATATGAATGAATGGGATCGATTCTCCTCTCGTCTAACGCTCAGTAAGAAAGCGAACAACTGTAACTGTAACTACCACAGTCTTGCACAATGAAATATCAGGGCCGTTCAACAACAGCCTTGTGTGTGTGTGTGTGTGCGTGCGTGCATGTGTGTGTGTGTAGCTGTGCTTGTGACACACAGCTAACTTTGTGGCCAGTTTTTGTTCTTGTCATGCGACAGACGAGGACTCAGCCTGTGGCACCGGCGAGAAGCTGGCAGTGCCCGTCGGGGGGTCTGGTATATTTGCACTTCTTCATCTGCTCTTTGGATGATGGTGTGTGTGTGTGTGTGTGTGTGTGTGTGTGTCTTTGTGTATTACTTACTAAGTGGGGCCAGAAACACTCACATTGTGGGGCCCACAGTTTTTTGTGGGGCTTTTTTGATGGACCCCACAGTAGGAGAACAACATTTTTCTAAACTATGTTGTTGTTATTAATAAATCTACGATTCCACTTGTTTGTTTGGTTGGTGGTTAAGGTTAGGGTAAGGTTCAGGGTCAGGGATAGGTTAGTGTTTTTGAGTTACCGTGTACTTTGTGTTTGTCCCCACAAAGATAGCAACACACGGTATGTGTGTATGCATGTGTGTATGTGTGTGAGAGAGACAGAGATAAAGAAGCTCGTGGCGTGGGTGGAAAGTGCGGGTCTATAACAGTTGCTCTGATGAGCCATGAGTGCCTTGATGAGACACTTTGTGTTGCTGAGGTGATTCAGATGATTTTTTTTATGTCGTGCTGAATTACACCAAATGTTGTTCTTATGTACTCTAGAGAACATGTTTTATGAGAATGTTTGGTTGGTGCAGCCTATTTGGACGGGAACAACCCTCTGAAATACACATTTTAAAGCCAGTTTTCTGGCATTTCCTGATGTTTGTTCACACAGCTGTCTGAACCATGAGCATCCATTCGTGTCATCCGTCTCGAAAAAGAAGGTTGCTTCCTGAATTCATCAGTTAAAGCCCAGAACGTGTCTTTGCCTGCCTTAATGTCATTACCTCCATCCCCTTCCTTAGTGTTTGTGTGTTCAGGATTGTGTATGTAAGTCCATGTACTGAATGTGTGGTTGAAAAAGCCCGGGGAATCAGGTTAACCTCCTTGCCACAGAGATGAAAAATTCACAAAGCGCGCACACACACACACACACACACACACACGTGTACTTTCTCTCTGCTTCGACTCAAACTGATAAAATGCGATGCAGACGTCAAACTTGCTCTGTGCATGTTGTTTATGTAACCCTCTGGGGACCTGTGTACCCACCTAGTGCTTGAGGTATTACAGCCTGCACTAATGCATTGTACCATTACACAAAGGCCCGACTAGGAGCTTTAATGTAATACCTTTTCACAGAGTTTTTAGAGAAACTAAAGTCAGCGGTGGGCAACGAGCAGCCCACAAGCCACATCTGCCCTTGTCTTTGTTTCATTTCTGGTCCCACATCTCTTTCTTTCTTTGCAGCGCTTACATTCAACGTTATCCTTTTGCACCTGATTACATGTGCAGCCTAGAACAAACATCTTTCTAACATATCAAGTTGGTTGATAAAGATCAAACTAATTATAGCATCCCTCTTAATTTATATGTCCAGCTTATTGTTCATGTTAAATTGCATGAATGCCTCCTGCAGTCCGCACCACGCAGCTCAATAACTGACTCATATTATTTCATTAAGTCTTTTGGTGGTGTTTTTAGACAGAGTTTGGACACTATTGAGCGAAACTATTAAGCGGGGAAGCCCATATTTCTTCAATATTATGTTTGTGTTCCTGTTTAATGACCTCACACAGCATCTAGTTTCACATTAGGAGGATAACAAGGATATATTGTCGGGCAAATGGGCCTTTTAATGCTTGTATTACATAAGAAGTAATTGAATCCAAACAATCTTAGTGATGAAAGTTATATTTCAGCCATACTGATAATTACTGTAAGAGGACAGAGCTGTGAGATGCTTTGGTCGCTAAGGTAAGTGGTTTGTAACCAAGGAGCTAATTAGCAATCTCTTACAATGATATCCTACTGCAACTGCACTACATCTCACCATAATGCCTGTTCAGTTCACATGAGTTTGTAATGATTCGCTGAAAAAGCAGCAATGTTCTTGAGGGTGTTAATCACTGTAATTGTGGGTATTATTATGGCCGCATAACTGCTCTTTATCTACCATTACTGTGTACCACATATCTGAAAGGATATTTTCTTCAGAATGGTTAAGCATCAAAGTGGCAGATATCCAGAGGATTGATCCTAATGATTTTTTGTCTGTCGCCATCAGCAGGTTACTTTTTGCAATTTTTGGATGGATTGCCGAGACATTAATGGTTTCCAGATGATGTATACCACCGACTTCGGTTATCCTCTAACCTTTCCTCTATTATCAGCAGGTTGACATTTGTGGATTTGAGTCACATGTCTCAACAAACATTGGATGGATTACCATTAAATTTGGTACAAATATCCATGTTCTCCCCTTAGAACGAATTGTAACGACGTGGTGATCCCTTAGCTAGCCATCTAGCAACATTACCAGATCCAATTTTTATTTATTGGTGACCAAATACCTTAAAGATAATCACATTCCCATCAGCCTGGGCTGTACTTTATGTGTCGGGCTAATTAGCAAATGTTAGCATGCTAACAGAAACATTGGAAACAACAATATTTTACAAAAACAATATACCTGCCAAACAGTGAGTGTGTTAACATTGTCATCGAGAGCATGTTTTATTTATTTAGCATTTTATTTTTGTTCATTTTATTTAATACGGACAATGCACGAGATATTCATTGCATCAAATACAGCTAAAAGCTCATTTCCATCAGTGGTCCGTGGGTGGATGCCACCAAGGAACTAAGAGGTAACAGTCTACAGCCATGCTAGCATTACCGTTAAACACATACTGCCTGAATTCAGCCTTGCAGAGCCGCTAGCATGACTGTAATTGTGATTCTTAGTCTTGTGCAACAGAATGAGATGCAACTCTTGCCTTTCAACAGGTTCCAAACTTGGCCATCAATATAAATAAAATTCTGCATTGCTAACTGGAACATGCATTTGATGCATTTGTGAGTTATTACCTCAATAACGTGGAGGCTAAATAACAAGAGTGCACAAGGAGTCCAGCAGTGAATTCATCTGCTGTTGTGTTATTATAGAACTCCATAACAGGGCCATAATGTGAAGAGGTGATGAAGGCAGGCAGGTAAAGTACGCCAGTTAGATGTCTCACGTCCCCCCGATGCAGGGTGATTGACTGAGTTTTATTTCCTCTGAATTGCACCCGTCTTCTTCTCTGGTACCAGCGTGATTAATCCACTAATGGAGCAATAGAGAGGACGGAGCGATAGAAAGAGAGACGGAGAGGCGGGCAGGAGGACAGGAGGCAGACGGGCAGGCGGGCAGGCACAGTGATCTGAAATTTTGAGCCATGTGTAGAGTCTAAAACAGACCGAATAACTTGTTTAATCTCTATTGGACTGTTTGGGGACTCCGGCTCACTGTGTGTGTGTGTGTGTGTGTGTGTGTGTGTGTGTGTGTGTGTCAGAGAGGGGTCAATGGTTCCAATATAGAGAGCCATTCCCCACAGTCCCTGACCATTTGACTCTACGTCCCTGTTAGTTAAAAAGAGGGAGAAGCTGCCATTAAAGATGGGCTCTCCTCTGTGTGTGTGTGTGTGTGTGTGTGTGTGTGTGTGTGTTCTCGTCTCTTCTCCCCCTTCGGCTCAGTTGATGGCTGTAACTGACGATGACTCAGACCACACCCCGCCCCCCCTTCTTCCCCTCTTTCGTCTTCCTTTCCCTCATCCTGCTCTCCCTTCTTTCCTTCCCCTCTTTTTTCACCTCTTTCCATCTCTCTGTTTTCTCTCACCTCCGCTTCCTTCATCCCTTATGTCTCCCTCCTCCCCATTTGTTCGCAGATTCATCGCAGCAGCGGCAGCTCTTGTGTTTCTAGTGGCAGTTACTGTAGCTCAAGGCTCGGGGTATGGCTGCACTCTCCGCCCACGTCCTTTTTATCTTTTCCAAAATGCTGACGGTTCAAGATTAAGAGTAATTCTAAATTCCTCAATTAAAACCCTTTTTACAAGATAATGCGAGACTCTTTTCATCGACAAAATAATTTCATTTAATTCATTTATTTAAAGAATAATGTCTAGCAAATACTTTGCTACCACCATCACAGCACTGTGAACTGTGAGAGATACACAGTATTAGGACACAAATCTGTCCTACAAAATAATACTATTGATCCTGACATTTCAAAGCCCATGTTTGTCAGATCCTTTCCGCTTTCTCAGTTATGCAGTATTCGCAGGTGTGCAATATCCTGTTAGACTGAAGGTTGTTACAGCTAATAAAAGGCTAGATTGCTAGTAACATGGTCTCAAACTACCAGTTCTGACTCTCCCTGGTACTTTTTTGAGTCCTGCAGAAAATGGGACAAACACAGAGGCATAGATTTGTTATTATGTAACCCAAGGTCTTTAGTGAGCATGCTAGACACCATTAGAGGAATACAAAAGCCCAAAAAATGAATGGCAGCAAAGCGCTGCAGTACTTACAATACACATAAACAAGTGGATTCAGTTTTTTAGATTCCTTCGTCAAAGTGTTTTGTAGCGCCACATAGTAAAGATTCTGTTGAGAGAATTTTCTACGGCTCCACTTGAGGGAATTTCTTCAACGTCCACTTGGACTCGAGGTTGAACAGATTTTGATTTTGGAGTTCAGAGTTCAAAGGTCACTGTGACCTCACAAAACACGTTTTTGGCCATAACTGAAAAATGAATACGCTAATTATGACAACATTTTACTATAATATTCTAATAGGAAGAAATGATGGAGTGATGACATTTTATGTCCAAAAGGTCAAAGGTCAGCCTCGCTGTGACATCATAATGCTTTACAAAAACACTCTTTTCATGGTTATTCAATGCCACAACTCAGGAACAGATGGGGAGATTATGAGCATAATTCACATTTGGTTGGATGAATGGGTCTGGATGTACAAATTCTAGTTTTACATTACAATGTGAGGCTGAGACTGATGGGAATGTAGTGCATTTTCTGGGTATTTGGTCATAGGTGTTGGACAAACTTTTGACCTGATTATGGCAAAGAACGGGTTTGGCTTCCTTGTCTAACAGGTCAGAATGGGGCAGAATAACATTATTACTTTTCAGTGACTAATCCTCTCACACGTCGTGACTCCTCTCCCTTTCACAGAGCCTGAGAGCCTCTGCCACTTCCACCACCATCACCTTTACTTTCTGCTCTTGTCAGACAGTGGGAGCTGCACGACCACAGCCAACACCTTTTATGAAGAGCACTGTATGTGTGTGTAAATGTGTGATGTGTGTGTGCACTGAGACCAGTTTTGTTGTGGTGTTGTGGTGAATGTAGCAGCCACTCTGCATGAAACTGCATGTGTGTGTTTGCAAGTGTGTTTCTGAGCATGCCCATGTGAGTTTCTCTATATTTCATTAAAACTTATACAGTAGATATTGTATATCGAGCGAGTCTGCTCTTCTGTAGATGCAAGCATTCATGTGGGTTGATGCAGGCGTGGGTGCTCTGGCCTGTTTATCCTTGTGTGTGTGTTTCTGTAAGTGTCTGTGTGTGTGTGTGTGTGTGTGACTGCAGCTGTGGCTCTTGTCCACTGTGTGAGGCGAGGTTATGGCATCCTGTTCCTTTTCCTCGCTGCCTCTCCATCTGGAGTGGAGCCAGCCTCAGTGAACTGTGCATTACAGTGGGATACAGCCCCATTATCACTGTGGAGAATGCCGGCTTCCGGACCAAGACCCGCTGTGTTGCTCTGTGTGTGTGTGTGTGTGTGCATGCGTGTGTGTGTTTTAATTTTTGTGTGTACACTTGCTGCCAACGATTTGCTGCACATTTCATAGCATTTCAAGCCTACAGGTGGTAATGTGGTCAGCACGGAGTAGTATCTCTTTGGCCTTGAGCTGCTGGGGTCGATGAAAACACCCCATAAGTATTTTAAATGGCATTCATTTGGTTTGATAAGTTCATCAAGTTCATCCACTACAAGTGAAACTCCTGCTTGCATAAGTAAACGTGTGCATCATCAGCAAAATATACTTGTAAAAGTTGTAAAAGTACTCATTCTGCAGAAAAATAGTCCATGTGAATGTTTTACTATTAGATATGATGTATTTGGATGTGTGCAGCATTTCACTGCTGTACATGTTTAAGGATGAGCTATTTTTAACAACTTTGTATACTGTTAGGTAGTTTAATCTACAGCAATGCATCATGGTCTGCAAGATTATCATATGTTTGCAGCGTTGCTGTCCTGTGAGAACCATGTATCTCTAAAAAGTCGACTTTTCACTCACAAAAATAGGCCGTTTTCAGCTTTGTGACGATGCATTTTCCAGAGGGTTTTTAGTTCCTTTAACTCCAAAAGTACAGTGCATGAGTAAATGTATTTAGTTTCACTCCGTCTCTGCTATTTTCCATCTCGACAGGCAAAACAGCAGCTGCTGCAAAGGCAGTGATAGGCAGGCTGAACAAACCCCTGTTCGCAGGATAACACTCATCCATATGCTTCACATTGGTGAAAACCACAGGCCAACAATAGGGGAGAGAAACGTGTTGTCGAAGGCACAATGTTCACACATTGATAACAGCTTGGAAAATGTGAGAATGTGGGCTTGTGCAGGTGTCTGTCAAACACAGACACAGAAAACATACAAGTACACCTTCATGGTGCGACAGGGATGGTAGCTGGAGAAATCCTGTGTGTCTTGCTTGTGTCTTATTCAGAATGAGGGGCTATTTTGGTGCGTCACAAGCACCATAAAAACGTGATAATGCATCAGCTCATTGGCATTCTATATAAACACGTGAGCAAGAGTTTTCTGCCGTTCCCATCTTGTCCAAATGCTCCAGCAGCATTTTTCCATCTAGCCTTTTCTCCATCTGGGATCAGGCAGGAGCCAAACAGGAACTTGTTTTTCTTCTTTGCTCTTTTTTTTGTCCAAGCAGCCGCCTGAATTTATTTATGCAAAGCTGCTGTGTGTGCAAAGTGAGCGGGAAACAAGCCCTGCACTATCAAAGTCAGAGTGGACCTTTTATCAGCATTGCTTTGCATGTCTGCATAAGTGATTTTGATTTTTGTGTGTGTGTGTGTGTGTGTGTGTGTGTGTGTGTGTGTCACTTGGCCCCTGTGCTTGTTTCTTTGCCTTTGTTTGCATGTTGCTGGGACAGAGACAAAGAGCAAGAAAGGGGAAGTGTACTGTCTGTGTTGGTTCTGTTTCCAGTGTAGAAAAGCCACGTCATGGTCCAGGCTGTACTCTCCTTTATCTGCTGCAGCCAAAATGTGTGCTAATGTTAAAAAGGCCCCGTCCAGGGGAATAATAAAGTAAGAACCCTTTTTTCACAATGTAGGACTCAGTTTTCAGCATTTACATTTTAAAATAAATGAAGTTATTTTCTCAGCTGAAATATATGGATGTGTCTGCTCCTTAAGGATTCAGGGCACACAGCCCTCAAAGTTCAAATGCATCTGCCATGTTAACAAACTTTTTTTTTGTGATGTGTCAGGTTGGTTCAGGGGTTTTGGTTTCCTGGGTGGAGTCTCCCAGGTGTAACGCAACACGCCACGCAAACACTACCAATCAAATCATTCAGATTAAACATGATTAAGTTACAAGTTTTTTCATTTATAGAAATCTGCTTATTTCTGATGCTACTGGCAGCAGATTAAGCTCAGTTTAGTTTAGCATAAGGACTGGAAAAATGGGGAAACGGCTAGTTCTGTCAGAGAGGAAAACTAATCTGTCTTCCTTCATGGTCATAATAAGACCAAAGTTGTTGGAAAAAATCTGCCGATCCCAGTTATTGAGTCTGGGAGGAAATGGCACCTGAGACGTTGAGCTCGGGGAAGAAAGTGAGTATTCTCCATAGAAACACAGCAAATAAAGTTTGGCTACATATCCAGGTTTCATCCACATCCAGACAAAGGTAGCAGTAAGACCCTTTCACAGAGAGAGATTGTGTTTGCTGGATTTGCATCATTGATGTGTGTGTCAAAGAGAGATTAAAACAAAGATAACAAGATCAGGAGGGCAGGAGCGCAGGTTCAAATGCAACAGATTGTAAGATGTTGAAAGAGTCTGAGAAAGAGAAACGGGGGGGAAAAACTAGAATGTGTGATTATGTGAGCAGCGCAACAGGGAAAAAAGAGATATGCAGTAATAGGACTGAATGAGAGGGAAGGGTGGAGGTGGTGGAGATGTTCCGGCAGTGAATGGAAGAAGTAAAGCAACGTGATAAGTGGGGGTTGGATAGTGAAGAAAAGGTGTTGGAGGCTGTGTGGATGTGAGAAAAGAAAATTAAATGTGTTTTGGGGGGTTTTGCCTGCAGCACTCGCCTGGACTGACGTCACCTGAAGTGTTACATGATTTCTTCTGGTCAAAGACAGGAGGAAATACATGGTTGGAAGACTATGGCACTTTTCTAATGGTCTTATTTGCGTTCTTTAAATTAATAGTTTTACATTTTTTGCCTGTGTTTTGCTGCTGAAAGTTCAGTGAAAAGATTGATCACTACTATATGTTGTTCCTCGATTTTTTTAATCAAAAACCAAAGTGTATAAGTGACAATTTGTGGATTTATGGACTTTTATACGGCAGCATCTGTATGAGATGCTAAAGTGCAAAGTTGTGTATAACCACCGTAAGAGTCCACATATTGAGGTGGGATGCTCGAACTGAACCTCATATTGAACCTCAGCTGCATATTTCTGCCTCCTGTTGCAGTTTGTTGGAGTGGTAAACGAGCCTATTTTGCCAGACACTATATCAGTTTCCATGCCCCTCATCACACTGAAACTGTTTTTCAGCAGCGGTAAAGCAGCAGTCGTGCTGCCTTCATGTGTTCCTCGTAAACCCATATTTACAGCCTCAGGAGTTGTTAATTTGGACTTGGCGTGCGTTGGCGCGTTTCAGTCTGAACTAAATAAGATTGAGTTGTTTATACTGCTGTTGAGCTTCAGCTGCAATTTTCACCCATCATCTGAGAACAGACGGGACACAGAAGAATAGATGGTTGAAATTAAAACTACTATATCAAAGGCAAAGAAAGAGAGAAAGGTACAAGGTCCCTAGTTGTATTAGTCGTCGTATTATAAGTACTGCAATTCTGTTGTAGGGTTCTCTTAACGGGATCAAATATTAATAATAATATGTGATTATTGATATATTTACTTAGATTTTAGGTTATTAGTGCCGAGTTTCCTTCACCATGTGTACTTCGGTGTGAGTTTGGCTGCTCTGCCGTGGTTACATTCAGGCTTGGAGGAGGCTTTAAACTTTTATAATCAGATTTTTCGGTGAAAATTAATGTTCCTGCTCTGCTTCCTGTCCACAGAGTATTAGTTCTTATCACCTCTTTCCTCTTCAAATGATGAGTTTGCTCAGTGAACTTCAATCCCTCGAGGAAATGAGATGTCATTAGAGTGCTCCTCCGCCATCTGGCTCTCATCTTCTCATCAGGAGACAGGTTGTAAAAGCATCTTAAACACAAACTCAGCAGCCTGTTGTAAGTTACTCCGACTTAACATCCCAACACCGCCTCATCCCTCTCTCTTCTCCTCTTCCTCCTATTCATCCCTCCTTTTATTCCTCCTCTCCCTCAGGCTTCTCTTTGCTTGTCTTTTTAATTCTGTCTTCATGCCCCAAACACGCACAGCCAGACACGTCAGTTGCTGATCATAAGAAAACAGCCAGACTCCTGTCTGATTTTCTCGATTATTGGGCAACCAGTCAAAACATCTGACAGTGTTTCCCTGCAGGCTGACTGTGCCTGAATGTTTCAGGCTCTTAATTAATTTTCCCGCTTGACTACCTGGCCACCTGTCTGCTGGCACTTGTTTTTTGAAACAGAGCTGTATATTTAGGTGCAAAATTTATCATCATGATTATTTTGTTGGACGCTGGGATCATGATTTATCTGGACGTGAAAAAGAATAAAAGATGTTGTATTAAAAATATTGGACCTTAAACAGCCCTTCCTGTGATTTTGCATGTTTTAGCCCTTTAGCTGCAACTCAAGAAAGATGTACTTCCAAATTTGGTGCTTTTAAATACTGAGATAAAAATGTTTAAGGTTCTCTATAAGATCTCTCTGTGTGAGCTTCTTTCAACCCCCGCCATGGCTCCTCAACTGGCTCTCTCATTCGTTATGTACACAGCCGCAGACTGAAGCCTCTCTTAGCTTATGTGCTACTGTTTTAGCTCTGTGGCTTAGCCGAGTCTGTCGCTGCGCAGCGACTCTGACTCATTTTTCAATTCACGGATTTGCATGCACTGTCATGGACTTGTGGCTGTTCTGAAAACAAAAATCAAAGAACAAAAAAGCTCGGAATACAACACATGCAGAGGCAGTCTGACTTCTTTCTCTGCTCAAGTTTAATGTGGCTGAGGTTAAGCTTGTGGATGAATTTTCACTTGTTCTTCAGTTATTCATCCTAGTAGCCTCTTATTCCAGCATTACAGCTCAACTGCCATATTCAGACATGACAGGTAGTTGTTAAAAACTTTTTAACCACCATCATTTTCCGGCAGGTCACAGCAAAACAAATGGATCAGTAATTAGTGCAATTTGATGTAATGACGTTCAATTTAGTCTTTTATTCATTGTCAGAACAGGTCAGAAAGGTGTGTTAGTCACGCAGGAGGTTGCAATTTGTAGTAAAATGGTCTTGGATTAGTCTCAAAAGCAAGGATGGATGAACATGTGCTTAAATTTTAGTTGATTTTTTTTTTTTTTGTTGATAAATGCTGAGAAATTAAAGTATTTTGAAGATTTTTCCTGCAATTTTCAGCTACACAGTTGCTTCACTTTTGTTTGTTGTTTTATTTTGGTCTCATGGTCACAAATGCACGTCTTCATGTGCCGCTGCATGCATGCGTACGAAAGCCTTCAGTGTGGTTTTGATGAAGGAGCAGGAGAAAGAAGTGAGGAAGAGACACGGCGTGAACGAGGCAAAGATGAGGAAGAGAGATATTTTTGACTTCACAGCAGGATGTCTGGAGAGGCTGACGTCAGCTCGTGATTTGCACCTTTTGTCACATTTTGCCTGGAAGTTTTGCTCAAATCGATGTCACTGTTGCAGTCTCACGCAGACGAGAAAGACATACACACTCACAGCAACAAAAAAAAAAAAAAAGAAAAGAAAAAAGAAGAACTCTCGCATCCTCATTTCATCTCCACGCACATTTATGCACACGCAGCCAGCCCCTCCCCTCCTCATCCTCTCTCCTCCCAGAGGCGCAAAGATATTTTTATCTTCCATAAAGCCCAAACGCTAATGAAGCATCGATGACACAAATACATTTCCATGATTTTTTTTTTCAAATCTGGTTCCTACCACCACTGCTGTGACACACCGCAGCATCTCTGTCTGCTGTTGTGAACATAAACTGTCACAGTGCATGAGAGTCAAGATTATATTAGTCATGTCTAATGCATTTCAATGTTAATTGTACATTTTAAATAGCCTTATAATAATGTACTCAGTCTTAAAAACCTCATTGAGGTGAGAGAGGCAGTGAGGTGAGATAATTCCACTTATATCCAGTCCATTTGCTTGTTTCAGGCATTTTTGCGAAACAGTTGACAGAGTCGTAATTTAAGCCCCACAGTTCTTCCAACACAATATGACACTTTATTCAAGGGAGTCCTTGAAATTAATTGATTTGCCTTCAAAATGAGGCAAAGTAATGGACACAAATGCCAGACTTTGTTGTGTTTTAGAAAAACAAGATGTGAAAATTGATAAAGTCGTGTGATTGAGACGGCGTTCACTTTGGATAACAGGTGGAGCTGGATGAATATTATTAGCAGCAGACGTTTCTGCAAGGAACACAACCAGGAAATATCATCTCCTCTATTGTTGTATCATGAGGCTCAAAAACACTCTTGTATCGTGTTATTGCTATCGAGGGATGTCCTTTCAGTCTGAATGATGCAATACATTGTCATCAAGCCTTACATTTGGAGGCAGTTTAACTCAACAGCCCATGGCCGCACCATGCTGGCCACATTCTGGCAGCACATGATATCATTCCTCATTCCCCTCCAATGCTACCACGTTAGTGCTGAGGGGATGTGATATATCTGTTCTCCGATTATTTATTAGGATTTATCCTCTGCAAACGTATAGCATGTATGAGGCAATGCTTCGTGGCTAAATCTGGATCTGCCAATACGGTCACTCGCTTTTGTTTGTGCCGTCTGTTCTTCAGTGCGCTCACTCTGTTCATGCTGTGCGCCAATCAGTTGATGACTAATCAGTGTTTGCTTCACTTCATCTTGTGCAAAATCTGACAAATATAAATGTGCTGCATGTGTCACAAAATGTTGAACGCAACTTGCCAAGAGATGTGTGAAGGTTTGTTATCTTAATAGTGGACGATGTCCGGAGCTGGATCGTAATTTACTCCAGTACTTTACCTATGAGCAGTGTTAAATTATACATATTCCAATTTTAGGTGAATGCACTTTTCTTACATAACATTTGCCGTACTTTCTACTTGACTGCATTTGATCTGACAGCTAAAGTTATTACTAAACCCAGTTTTGAATATGATGATTTGTTAAAGATTAAAGTAGACATAGCAACAAATAGTGAATGTCCCATTCAAATTGTTCACCACATGTATGCAGCCCTTATTAGCGACAGTATCAAATGGTTTGTAACATATCAAAGCAAATTAGGCACCAATATTTAAACATTCTTAAGGAGCAATTTCTCCCACTGAATGCTTCACTGCCATAAATTTAGTACATTGAATAAGTTCACTGTATTTTTTTAAATTGTGACTTAAGCTGAAGTGAACTGGTGTTACCTGTGTGAAGCTCTGAGAAGATCTGCTCATGCAAAGATCCATTAAGATAATTATTTTCTATCTATAGCGTCTGGTCCACCAGTCAATCACAGTTGTTCCATGGAACAAAATAGCCAAATTATGTCTGCAGTGGTTTGATATAGTTGGGATCAATACCAATGACTCACTGATTCTTTTAGTGGGTGCTGTGCGGGACATTTTGTTCTCAACCCTTGAACAAAATGGACCAAGAAGCTGGTTTGTTTTTATAAGATTGTAATCATACACTCCTGTACTCGAAAAAGCTGAAAGCCAGCAGCTGCTCAGCTTAGCTTAAAAAGAGCAGCACGTAACCCTGCAGTTAAACAGCTTTTACACTGCAAATGAAACAAAAGTGTTAATTAGAAAGCTTTAGTTTGGAGCTTTCAACTGCAACTGGTTGGGATGCATCCCATCCCATTTGTTCAGTTGTCAAGGAGAATGAGGAAGATGGCAAGATGTGGCTAAAGGCTCCAGGAACAGCCAGTAAATGGACCTTGAGTCAATTTATTGTTGATGCTGTAATTCTTTGCTCCCTGATTGATAAGATGAAGAAGTTCACTAAGAGTAATGCATCACTTTATACTAAAAGGCTTGGTTAGTTTATGAGTTCATAAGTTAGAAAATGACATTTTTTGGTTGTTTACAAAAGGTTTGACCGCAGAACTCATTTCAGCTCGGGAGCACATGAGCTCTGTTGAGAAAAAGCTCCAGTTTGTGACACCTGTATCATCGAAAACAAAAGGAAATGACATTAGCGGTGGCAACACCGGCAGCTTAAAACTACCCTGAAGCATAAACGGCTTGTAATGCTTGTTGACTGTGCCGACTTATCAGGTGCGGAAGGTTACTGACTTGCTTACGGTAGCTTAGCCACATGGAAGCAGGATTTTAATGGATTACAGAATTAAACCTGCATGGAGGTTCGGCGTTGTGGGGGTGCGTTGCGTGACTACACGCTGTCGTCGTCTGATTTGGCGTGACCGCCGTCACTGCGGGGTCACCGAGTCGTGATGTTTGTCCCAGAATACGCAAGGCTTTGCTTTGATGAGAGGAAGTACAAAGGACTGCGTGTGTGTGTGTTTACACATGTGGGGGGGCTCAATATCCCAATTCATTTCTGCACATGCTTTAACCCATTTGAGCTCATATCCTCCTCGACAGTCTTCTTTATTTCTCCTCCTTTTATGCAGCCAGTTTCTCTCTCTGCATGTCTACACACCGCATCTGGTCTCTCTCTTTCGCGCTCTCTGGTTTTAGTCTTGGCCATCTGGTCTTTTCCTGCAGCCACGAGGTAGCGTTTGCCATTTAGAATTTAGATTAAGCAGAAGGCAACTCTGACAGGGGATGGAGTAACTCACTCTCTCCTCTCTCTTTCTCTCTCTCCCTCTCTTGCTCACAATGAACACTCACATGCGTGTGGCGCATGCAGCCATTCAGATCCATACAGCTATTCATGTATACAGTTAAAGACACTATCAACCCTTGAACAGGAGTGCAGAACATAAGTGTTTCATAGAAACTGTTGAGGCATTCACATGCTGCAATATAAAAAGTTGCATGTATATAGGTCATAAAATGGTCAGTATTTCACATAGTATAAATATATAACCTAGTTGCGTTAAGCTAAGCTATTCAGTATTTCATATTAACCATACAGACATGAGATTGGTATCAATCTTCTCAAGTAACTCTTGTGTAGTAGGCCTAGACGTATTTCCCAAAATCTTGAACAATTACCATCTTTTACCTCATTGTTTCGGCTTTTTTAAAGCAAAAAAACCTCTGATAAAGCCACTGTAGGCTACTTGCTCAGCACCACACAGCTGCCAGACCAAGTTAGCAACAAGTTGATGAACACTGTGGAGCATTTAACAGCTAAAATCACCTCAAGCATTGGTGGAGACCAAAACAAAGGTAAAAGGAGGGTGAACATTGGACTATAAATTGTTGGGTTACCAAAACCACACATCCAAATGAATGTTAACATTGCTAACATCTGCTGAATGCACTAATAGGCACTTGTTAGTGTTTACAGCTTGTCTCAGCCGTCTACAATAATCAGATTAATAATGCCAGAATGTTGTCAACAAAGCTACTATTCAAAGTACAATATGTAGCCTGAACACGTTCCTGTGGGTATGTTCGAAGGGGTTTCCATATGTGTTTCTGAGCATGTGGTTTCATAGATGAGAGCCACAGTCTGCAAAATGTCCCTCCGTGAAGCCCTGTGGGGAAGAGTTAGAGAGAGAAGAGGAAGAGGGTAATGTTGAACAATGCAGGAGGGATTAGCTCCAGTTTTAATTCCGATGCCGAGTCCAGCTGCTGCTTTTCTTCCGCCCTGCGTCCTTTCTGCTCTCCCTTTCTCACCCCTCTCTATCTACTTGCTCTCTCTCCTTTTTTGTCTGTGTCTCTCTCCCTTGGCGGCTGCTGTTTTTTCCGCTGCCCTAAAGCCCGGGCCAGGAAGTGTGTCCATGGTGACAGCAGGAAGTAAAGCCTTGGTCTCCACGGCACACAACACGCTGTCTGCAACTCCTTGAAATATCTTGTTTTCTCATTCATCTAAGCCCCTACGGTCCGATATGCTGCATCTCTTACAGTTCCAATGTGTTTTCATGTTAATTTTGGATACAAAGTAGCTTTAAAATGCTAATTTTACCAGCTATTTTTCTTTTTAGTTCCAATAAATCAAAGGAAAAACGGGTGAAGATGCATTCAGGCTATCATGTCTGTGTTTTTTGGGGGGGGTTGCTCACTCAGAATTTAGTGGCATGATGCTTCATTTTAACATACATTTGTATTAACATGTTCACATGCAGATGTGCGTGTTTGAGAAAAAAGACAGCATCTGGTTTTCCTAATGAATGAGTTCCCATCTGTACAGAACAGTACGTTTTGCTCCAGCTCCCCCACTTCTGAACAACAAATCAAGGGCTCTTTTCATTTTTGAGCCTGCGTTCACACTCACATTTTCACGTTTTGTATTTGTTCTAGTGTTCACTCATTGAAACACTTGGATTTAGTCGCTGAAAGTCTCCCGTGGTTTTTTTTCTCTCTCTCTTTCTGTGACCTTTACCCTCTGGATTTACGTAAGCTTGTGCCAAAAAATACTGGGCATCTGTATGCAGGACACATCCACATGGTGCCCACAGTGTGTGTGTGTGTGAGTGTGAGTGTGTTGTGTGTTTGTGTGTCACTAGGGGGGGATTGATTGTTGGCTCTGCCTACACAAACTGCCCAGCTATAGCTTAGAGAAAAATGAGAGGGAGGAAAACACCAACATACATGTAAACAGATAAATACACACACATGTAAGTGAAAACGTTAAGTAAATCACCAAATTGTTAAGCACATGCATAAAAGCAGTATACTGTAGATTCATATATAGATAGATACACAAGGATGCTGGATATGTATCTGTATGAGTGCCTGTGCCCATACACAAAGCTGCAACAATATATCAGCCTCATTAAGTAGTAGATTATGTAAACCTCGTCACAAAATTTCAGGATTTCTAGGATAGAAGATTAAAGGACCTGTTCAGCCAAACTTTAGGGATGAATTACTTTTTAAACCAAGTCATGCCAGTGGCAACCATTTGCATTAAAGCCTTTTGAGTATCCAGAGTAAACAGGGAGACACTGTAGTTGAATTTTAAGTATATTTTTCAATGCAACTCAATTTCATTTAAGTCATCGCCTTGTATTGGCATAGCGGCAGAAACTGCAGCGATAAATAATTCCAAACCTGGGGCAATAAACCAACGAAGATACCACCAGATGTAAGAAACCAGATGTGAGAAATAGTAAATTATCTTCTTCCTCGATCCTTCCACTTATTGCAAGAGAGGTAAAATGAAATCTAAGATGTTCTTTGTTTAAAAGCGTGTAAAATAAGCATTGCTGTATCTTTTATTTCAAATATCAGGTTTAACAAAAATCCAGCAGGTTTCGCCATCAGCCCTCTTCAGCTAATAATCATGTTTCATTCAAACTGAACTTGGGATTGTATGAAGGTATGACAGACCAAACTTTATGTCCCATACTGTATTCTGTATAAAATCTATGTTCAAATTCCATGAAAACCTACATTGTCTTTGTTTGTCGCTCAATAATTTCCAACTATCCTGTCTTTGGCTCTCCAAGTCTCATTCATTCCCACTGAATTTTGGGTTCACAAATCTGTTTCATTTTTGGAAAAGGCTCTGTAATGCCCTGGAACAGCCAGACATTGTAGTGTTTAGCAAACAGTACTGAAACAGGGCTATTTTTAGCCATGGATTAATACGCATTTGGTGTTTTTAATAGTTTTTTTGGACTACAATGGAGCTCTAAGGCACAGATGAAAAAAGGTGAGCAGGCTCTGGCTACACAGAGAACATACTTGTAAGCAACTTTATTGTTAGTTTTCAACATTTCATGGGATTTCCTTACAAAAAAGGAAAAAACAGAATATAGCCACCAACATGGACCTGGGGATGGTTAATGTCAGTCTCTTGGTCCAGACTGAGTATCTTAACAACTATTGGATGGATTACCATGACATTTTGCACAGATGTTAATCGTCCACAGAGGATGAATCATAAGGATTTTGGTGATTTACAGACTTTTCCTCTTTTCTTGGTCTCCTTGCCATTGCAACGCATGCTAACTCCTCAATTTTCTGTTTATTCCACAAACAAACGTGTGAAATGCAGATTTTTTTCTTCAAAGCAGCAAACACGAAAGTTTTTTTTATCGAATAGAGGAACAAAACTGTTTGTTTGAAAATGTCGCAGATAGTACAGAGTTTGAAAAAATGCCTCCAGAAGATACGTAGAAACAGACAAATGGAAAAAAAAAGAGAAAAGAATGGTTTCAAAAAATTAAAAACCACTGATGGATCGTTAAAAAAAGATGAAGATATTTGAATCAGCAGCACTATTTTTACACACAGCAAATCTTCTTTTCTCCTCAATGAAAAATGGGCCAGTGGCCTATATTCTCCGGCGCTTCACTGCTTCTCCCCAGATTAGCGCTTCCTCCTTTCCTCCATATCTCTCCCTCTCTCCCGCTCTCTCGCTCTGGGCTTTTGAACTGATAAGTGCTGGCAGTACACGCTGCCTCATTGGACATGAGGCCGTCTGTAAGGAAAAGGGCCGAGTCTCCTTCCCTCTCTCTCCCTGTCCCTCTCTGCTCCGTCACCTACCCTCCTCGCATCCCTCTTTTTCCTCTCTCATCCCATAATCCTGTGCACAATATCACCCTCTCCACTCTTCCTCTTCATTCCTATATCCCTCTCTTTGCTGTGCAGGCCTGTGGTGCAAATGGAAAAGGAACAGTGAGGGAACATGACCGACCGGATGAGGGTTAATCCTGTGGTAATGGGCAGGGAATCTCCTCCAAAGCATGTATAAATAAAAAGGGCATCTGAGAGAGAAACAGCAGGAGCAAAGCAGTTGAAGGAGAGATGGTGTTACACTGTGTTTTATTTGGCAATTTGTACATATGTTCTTAGTGAGAGAGACATAATAAGCTTAATGTTCTGAAATCGATCTAATGGTTCCCAGCAGCAAGATGCTCCTTTGATGACGACTTCATAGCCTTCACTGTGTCTGTGCCATGAAGAGCACCAGGAGGCTTATAAAAGCAGTTCTGGAGAATGAAAGTAAAAAGAAAGAGCAGAGCAGTGATGGCAAAAGAAGAAACCGACTCAAAGAGGAAGAAAGACGTATTGGCATTAGTATTGGGTAAGAATGTGGATGAGGAGAGAGGATGAATGGCACAACCTTTGAGCATTGTGCTTGACCTTTCAATGGCAGGATTGTAGTTTAATTTGAGTCGTGTGTGTGTGTGTGTGTGTGTGTGTGTGTGTGTGTGTGTGTGTGTGTGTGTGTGTGTGTGTGTGTGTGTGTGAATTTAGCACAGCAGTGAAAAATGACATAATGTACAAGCGATGTTCATGTCATTTAAACTCTACCTCCCTTAAACTTGCATTTTGCAAAACGGAACGTCTGCTATTTATGGCCAGAAGTCTTACTGAGTGCTTCGCCATTAGTGGACTAACGTAGCTGTTAGCTCCTCTTGCTATGAATAAATCATAGTATGTCGATTACTGAATCCATTTCATACATAGAGAAATGTTATTATTATAAATCGTGTCAGCATTATGACAATATTTACTGGCCTTGAAGTTGTAGACTGTGCAGTGTAACTAGGTAAATTTACTCAAGTGCTGTGCTTAAGCACAAGTTTGAGACACTTTCCATTAATACATTATTTTCCATTAATACCACTTAATGCTTTTTCTCTGCTACATTATTTGACAGCTATAGTAACTTGAGACTTGGTGTAGTTCATAAAAAAACGCAACTTGTGCTACTTTCTCAGGACTTGGTGGCTTAAAGACTTGAATGTTTCTACTTTTAAAGTCTCAGGTTATAATCCTTGAACAATTTAAAAGAAAAGAAAAAAAAAGTGTCAGCTACCTACTTCTGTTTAATCAGCTGATATTGATTCGGCAGGGCTGCCAGAAACGGAACAGAAACCAAAATATGCACAGGCGGAGAATCAAAACTGAAAATGCCCCCAACCACCAATGTAAAATGAAAATGGAGACTCAACTGCATGCTAACAGCGTGGTGTCATTCTGTAACCCAGCAGGACGCCATGGTGTAGCAGCAGTGGATAAAGCTATTACATGGCCATGTGCAGCGAGGGCGAGTTGATCCCTACAGTGACTGGACAATGTTTCCTCCCCCTCGGTTGCCATCAGCAGGGGGCATCTGTTTGCTGTTTGTGGCAGGAAAAGAAACCTGCAGCGAGGCTGGCTGGATTGCTTTAGTGCATGTGGTATAGAGCACTGATCAGTGATCAATGACTGTTGACCAGTCAGATTGTGCAGTGGTTTACATATTCTGTATTCTGTGTGATTTGCATTGTTCAGAGTTTGCACCATTTACATCATTCATTCACACATTTGACTTTTTGGTGAGACATTCTTAAGCAGATCAAGTTTATCATCAAACTTATTATTTTTCTTTATTTAGAATAAGGAGTTGACATTTAACAGTGCAGTCACAGCTCATACATACTTTCAGATATGAAACAACTAAGAGTGCTGGTCTGTAGCTTACAGTATGAAGCATGTTCAGCAGGCTGCAGATTCCCTACTGGGCCACTAAAGGAATACATTCAGGCATATTTACAGTCACTACATGCATGCATATGAAGAAGGGAAACCTCATACCGTAGAGAGAGAGGGAGGGAGAGAGAGAGCATTGGCACTAGAGTCTTGGCACTAGCGGCGATAACCTCAGGAGTAATGAAAAAGGAGGTATTACTGTATGAAAACCAAAATATTTAACTAATTTCTTTAATTATAGCTGCAAGCATGGCCAGCAACCACATCCAGAACAACACTGCTGTTAAAACAGAACAGCTTCCGTGTTTGTACAAGGGTAGCCTTTCATTACCTCTTCTACAATTACTCACTTCAACCAAACCCTTCCCCCCCTCCCCCCCTCCCCTTTGTGCTCTTGTTTCTACTTAGCCAGGAAAAATACAGTGCTAAACCTGCAATAATTGATTTTTAAGTTCATATGGAAAACCAGCATTCAGTTGTCTGTTTTCCAGCATCCAACAGTCACAGAGCAACGTTAACATTCATTTGGAGTCAAGTTTCTGGCCACCCGATGATTAGAAGTCCAGTAATCAGTGTCCTTTTAGCTCGGTTTTGGGCTCCACCTTCCTTACCAGCTGAACAGCTGCCTTCTGTAGCCAAAAACAACACCATGAGAGCAGTGAGAGGGAATGAAAAGAGTAAGGCTTTGATCTATTATCATAAAAATATTGATTACGGGCACTTTAAAGACTAAAGGTCTCCCTCTGCATGCACAGTGCTGATGAATGCTTTAAAAGTACCTGTTAACTAGAGTATATGATCTGTGAAGGCTAATATTTCCGGTAGCAACAGAAGGATGAGGGACAAACATACATTTAAGGATTTAAAGAGTCCATTTAGCTAAATTCCTTCTTTTTTAAAGTTTTTTTTATTTTATTATGAGCTGTTTCATAATGAGCAGAACACGTGGGCTGACGTGAAATGCTTGAAAGAAAAGGCAATTAGTTGCACGCTGCAGAGATGTAAAATTGTATCTGTAGATGGGTGGGAGAAACTTCTGACCTGAGAGGTAGATTTTGGAGGCGGACATTTGTTACGATCTGCTACTGCCAACTCTTCTGCCTCCCACTCCCTAATCCCTTATCTCCTGCTGCTCCTGTAAGACCGAAGAGAGAGAGAGAGTGGAAGAAGGTTTATTTCACTTAGGGAGATGGGGACAAAAAGAGAGGGAAAACTATATGAGAGAAAGAGATGTAACACAAGTGACATTGCCTGAATTACAGATAGATTGCATGAGGTAATTATGTCATTTTTTTTCACTTTTGGAATGAGAGCTATGCTTCTTTTTGAAAAAAAGACGCTGCCACACACGGACAGCTGAACAGATTTCTGTAAAGTCGGGGTGAGTTTCATGGGAAATTTAAAGATGGAGAGTGTGGGTGGGACTCCTACACTCTGCCTCTTGCTCCATGTTAGTGAAATAGAAAAATACGCTCAGGAAGAGGAAGAGAGAATAAGGAGGTTCTGAAATGTCAGGGTCTGTTTAATGAGAGATTTAATGAAGGAGATGGAGACCAACTGCTCGTAGGTTCGTCCTTGCAGAGTAAAACATGAAGGAACACAAGAAACAGACAGAGGAGGATTCAGAAGTAGGAGGTAGAGAAGTGGGGCAGTATTATACAGTCTTTTATTTCTTTTGAGTTTTTATTTGCAGATGATGTTGTCCTATATCTTATGTTTACGGTTTGATGCCACTTCATCATCTCTTCATGCTTTTTTACAACCAAGATTTTTTTGTAATGGGAAGGAAGAAACTGGGATTATGTGAAATGGTGCTGAAACAACGAGCTGATTAATCAATTAGCTGATCAAGAGAAACCCAATCATCAGACAAAAAGAGCTATTTCAAGATGTCCCATTGGGCTCTATTGTGTTGGACATTTTTCACTGTTTTGTAGCATTTTACAGCCTGATCGAATGATGATACAAATATTTATTAGGTGCACCCCACAATATGAAGGAGTCACTGTGAACTTGGTGATGATATATTGATTGATTAAAAAGTTAATTGGTCATTTTTCTAAGCTCCAACTTCTCAAATGTGAAGATTTGCTGCTTTTCTTTCACTTAAATGATAATAAATTGAGTATCTGAGTTTATTCACACAAAAAGCGTTTTTTTTAACTTAAATATCTGGTATACATACTCAGGAAAGTATGAATTCTTTTACTAGATCCTGGGCAGTGATCGAGTGTATTGAGCCTGAGAAAGATGCATGAAGACTAACAGCAGTAAAGACAAAAGAACAATACATCAGGGGAAGGAGGGATGGATGGATGGAGGAAAAGAGCGAGCTATAAAGGAATAAAGTGAGCTGGCAAAGACAACCCAGACACACAAAGTCTTGACATATTGCATAGAAAACAGCACAACAGAGTCTCCTCCTCATTCCAGATCTCTGCCGGAGACATGTTTGAGCTGCTATCCCGGTGGTTTGGTTGCCATGGTAAAATCTAAAGGCTTGTCTCCATGCTGAAGTCCAGCACAGTTGGCGAGCACTCTGTGTCTGTGTGTGTGTGTGTGTCTGTGTGTGTGTATTTGAAGGAGAGGGTGTGTGTTTCTGTTTATGCTTAGCTTTGATAAAAAAGAGACACAGAGGAGGAAGAGTTGTTTATTAGTCATGTGACTGTTGTGATGTGGCTGACGAGAGATCAGCACCCTCATGTTGTCTTTTTGCACTCACTCATGTACTGTATGTGTGTGTGTGTAGTGTTTTCTGACACTTTTGTGTTTATTGCATCACTACGGTAGTTGTTACGAACCAAAACTGATGTAAATAGACTAAAACTGCATGAAAATTAAGTTTAGAAAACACCGACGTGACTTTTAATGCACACCATATTTTACACATCTTAAATGTGTGCTCTTGTGTTTGTGTATGTCGAGCATCTTAAGGGGGCTTTTATTCTGAATGAAGCGAGTAAGGTGCGAGGTGAAGTGAGTAGGGGAGGGAGGATGGACTCTGCCCTGTCGCTAGGTAACAGTCTTCAGGCCTAAAGGCAAAACCAGGCCTCGTCTCCATGGCAACATCATTGGTGTGGAGGGTGAATAGAGTTTTGGTGGTTGTGATGTATACTGTATATATGTGCGTGCATGTGTGCTCCTGCCCTCGACACAGAGAAACACTCAGTAGGTTGAGTATCAGTGCAACTGAAAATGGAAGGAGAATAGTGAAAGTGTTATATGGGGATAAAATGGAGAATAAAATAGTAGATTTGATCTTTGTAAGAGGAAAAGGACGAATCATCGCAGCTTTCAGAACAAGGTCTTCTACACTTGCACTTGACATTCTCTTTATTTGAGCTCACACTGCTTCAGGACTGTATCCATTCAGACTTTATAGATATAATTGATCAACTGCTGCTGTGTCCACTCTAGCGTGTGCATGCGTGGCTGCTAGTGCTTTAATTGTATGCTGCACATTTATGAAACCCCCTTTCGATCAGACACGGAGGTAAAGACAGGTACCGAGCAGGGAAAGAGTCGAGGAGAAATGTGAAATAAATAGTCAAAAAGGAGAGAAAAAGAGCCGTGGAGGGAGAACAGCGGGTCTCGTCTGGATGAACAATGGCCTGATTGCACAATGTAAAGCAGGCTATGGTGGCAGTGGTGGTGGGGGGTTAACAGTTTAGTCACGGAGTGGAAGAAGACTGCTTGGCATCCATTTTCACCATGAAATGTATGGAAGTTCATTTACGACAAAACTTGTGAACGAGCTGATCCAAGCTGGGAATAGGGAATAGTCATCAGTACTCACACTTGTGGCCAAAATGCACCATAAACTGCAACTGCAGTCATTGACCCCCATTTAAAATCATCTTTTTGCCTCGCATTGCCTTTCAGCCACGAATGCCGTGGGTTTTCTACTGCTTAAAGAATAATCTTAATTGGATTTGACCAGAGGGTGAAGCATTTTAGAGAGTTTTAGAGGCGCTTGTAGGCAGATTTCTTTACCTTTGGGCAGATCCATTTTAGCTGTTTCCCACTGTTTTCAGTCTTTGTGCCCAGCTAAGCTAATGTAGCTTTGTACTTACTAACAGGGGAGTGATGTTGATCTAACCTAACTCTTTCCAACCACACGAATGTTTATTTCCCAAAATGTTAAACTGCTCCTTTAAAGTCAAGTTACATTACTGGTAAGTTCCCCCAAATTCTTGACATCAGTCAAAACTCACCTCCTTTTTGGAGCTTGAATACTTTTTCTTCTCATCCAAACTTTTAAACATCACTAATAAACATTATTATATTATAATATTTTAGCCCAGTGCACATACAGTAGTAATGGTGTTTATTTAATTGAAAACAACTTCCCTACAGAAGCCTTTCTTCATCCATCTTATCCTCTCACCAGTATTTTCTCTTTCTGTTATGCTCACGTTGCAGAAACCTGTTTTCTTTGTGTTATCTTCTAGTGTTCAGACTCCTTGAACAATTTAATATATAGCCGAATTTGACTTTGCAATTATAATTTCAGTGACTACTCTTTCTCTCTCCTTGTCTCTCTCAAATTTAAAGGCACACACACACACACACATACACACACACACACACACACACACACACAGGCAGCGGAGACAGAGGAACGAGCAGACAAAAGCATGTTTGTGTTCATGAGAATGTGAAGCACAGTGGGGCTCTATGTATGGCGGCAGTGTCAGGCTCGTCCCAGAGAGACTAGGGAGGGGGGGGAGCGTTAGTTAGAGGGCATTTCACAAACTCTTTTACTCGGAGCATGACAGCAATAATGTGCAGGAATTTAAAAGCATATATGGCTTTTATATTTGTTTTTTTTTTTGCTTTTTAGAAAACACTGACGCACTCACTTTCTTCACAGAAAAGGTTTGGTACTTGTGAGAAGCAGAGCACTAACTTTCTGTGGCCTTTGATTCGCTCCATGATCACATACCTGATAAGACAGAACAGGTGGTTTCATTCATATCATGTTTTCTGCTGGTTAACAGCAAAGGTGTGGATGTATAAATTTGAGTTTCACAGATCTGTCAAGGAGTTCTTGTTGGAGTTGGTTGAGAGGTAGCCTTTATGTCCCCTGAACAGTCTAACATTTGTTACTCACCTCGGTTTCCTGCTTTAATCTGATAGCAGAATACGTCATGCCATTAAGATCACCTGCACACAATATGGAAGCCCATTTGTGCCAAATAAAAAAAGTGAGATATTAAGTTATGTTTATGACAGAACTTCTGGGATTGGATCTCCTAAAAAGCACAAACAAAAAAGCACAAACAGATGATATTTAATGATCCCTTTTTCTTTTTCTTTGCATTCATCCTACAACAGCAACAGAATGATTGAGTAAGAGGACATGTAACCGTATGGAAGCACATTTCTGCCAAAAAAACCATTATTGAGTTCATGTTTCTTATGAGAAACTAAGTTATAGTTATGATAAGGTTTCTTGTAATTGAACAATTTTCAATTTTAGTTAATTAACTAGCAGAAAATGGGGACAAACCTCTCACAACTTCCCAGAGCCAAAGGTGACGTCTTCAAATTGCTTATGTCCAAACAACAATCCAAACCACAGAGATATTCAGTTCACAATTATCTCAACGGGAGAAAAGCAGCAAATTTTCAAACATGAGATGCTAAAAATTTTTTTTTGGCATTTTAACTTTTTTAATGGCAAATAATGAATTATCAGTATTTTATTTCATTTTAAGTTGATTTAATGAGGTTTTTAAGTTTCTTGTAATTTTTGCATAAAAACGCAAAAAAAAACTCGGGAAAATAAACTGTGGCATGTTGGAACACAGAATAAGTGATGACTGAGAGTTAGAGCTGGAAGTTAAACAACAATTTAAGAGCAGAACAAATAAGAACAAAAAAATAAAACATAAGCAGATTAAAGCTTGGCTAATAAGAATACATAATTACAAGAAATAACTTGCATAACATTGCACACATTTTTTTAAATGTTATAGAATCATCTTTTTTTGTGTGATTGAGAAAGAGTTAAAGGCGTCGGGGAGAGGGAGCGGTGTGAGGGAGGTGCTGGGAGAGAAACACTAAATGTAGCCACTCTATCCATTGTTGTGTTTTTTTCCCCTTTCTCCTCTAAAAGTACATAGAAGCAGCGCCAGTCCATTGTGGTGCAAAATAGAGAGCAGGCAGGGCGACCTGGGTCGAGAGAGGAGGCACCAACGTGCACACACACACACACACACACACACACACACACACACACTCTCACACACACACTCTCACACTCACACACACACACACATTCTTTTACAATTCACAAGCTGGTGAGTTGAAGCGTTCAAACGCATATTCAACTTGAGTGCACGCAAATACATGCAAACATGCACACACACACACACACACACACACACTTCACAAACTTGTGTTTCAAGGCACACACACACACACACACACACACAGTGTTCTCAGACCCTTGTATTCACTGGAGTTAAGGTGCATATCCCCGCTCTCTCCCACGCAGCGCTTTGTGTTGATTGAGCAAGTTGCTCTGGTTAGAGAGGAGATGAATGTGACATTTAAGACTGAAATAACACACACACTCTCTCACACACACACACACTCACTCTACACACACACACACACCTCATGCACAGTAAAAGTGCTCTGTCATCGTTGTGCTCTCGTCCTGAGGCTGAGATTGTGGATCACACAAACCAAACCAAATGCCACCATTAGCCATTAGAGAACAGACAAACAAATATGACCTTAAATCAGTCCTGCTCTGGGATGCTGCAGCATCCCATCCATCACACACTGACTTAAAGACTTTGTCACTGTTAGTCAGTACAGCATGTAGTCATATTCATCTAGTTAACTGTTATTAGCTGGAAATGCTGATTCTTGCTTTCTAAATAAAGTAAATGTAATTATATTTGTGGATGAATGAAAATCATCTTTGCTCCATCGTTATTTCCAATCAAAAGCATCAACTCCTATCCGTGTGTATCGCAGTGAGCATGCCTAAGATGATTAAGGAAGGATAACATTGTTGCACCGAGAGATGCTCTAACGAGCAAAGCTGCCGCTACAGTATCTAATGCTCCACAGCGGCTGGGCGCCCTCCGCTGGTAGCTGCAGGCAACAGCAGCTCTGTTATATAGGTCACAGCACTCACCACAGAGCTCTTCTGGGCTTTCTGTACGGCATGTTTATCTGTGATGAGACTGAGGGGATCAGAGGCAGACAGAGCTTCGTGCCAGTGCCCATGATGCACTGCACTGAGCGGCAGCCTATCGCCAGATGCATAGATGCCAGGGATGAGGAGGGGGGAGGGTGGCTCCTACGTGTGACACAGAAAGAGACGTATGTGTCCAGATGCACGTCTGTGCTGTAGGAAGCTTATGTTTCCTGGTAGAAGGGGTTGATAGAAGAGAGGCGTTCTTGCTGCAACTTGTGTCATCCCTGAAGTTGCCAAAGTCTCGCTGAGGAAGACACTGGACCCCATTCAGCTCAAATGCAGCTGTATTTTGGCTGCATCATTTCCACATGATAAACTGGGGGCGGGGGAAAATCTCACCAAGATATTGGCATGGCAAGTGGATGTGGTGGGAACGGCAGTTCTAGTTGGTTTTGGTTTGCAGTAGCATAATGTCATTGGCAGCCAACAGATGTCTCCTCACACAGCTCCTGTGTCTCCTTTGTCAAAAATAGGGAATATAAATGACTTCTTTAGACTTCTTCTTTATTTTATTTTATCCCCCATAGGGGGAAATTTTCTTGTTACAGCAGCAACAATATAAACAGGGACAGTGAAAGAAACAAAGCAATAGAAAAGACAAAAAATAGCAAATATAAATATAAATATAAATATAAATATAGATATAAATATATGGATTGTGATGAAATGAAATAAATATTTACACCATAGGATATTTACAGGAATGGAATGGCATGGATGGTAGGCAGTATATTAACATCAGCCAGTGATGCTGGTGTTAAAGATAATATTAAATATTAAAAATATTAAAAAGCAAATAAACTGATAACAGCTGAACTATTAAAACACTGATTTTTGCGTTTAGCATCTGATTTCATGGTAGTATTTTACATATAGCATAACAAATTCCTATATTAATTAATCACCTTTGATCAGTTTTGCCCGACCCACAATCGGGCAAAATAGCAAATGTACAGTTTACTATCACAAAAGATTTGCATAAAAATGGACTTGAATAATTAGATATTCTAATTAAATCTTCTATAAGCATTTCATACTCTCCCCGAACACATTTCAGATGTTTCCCTTTCTTTGTAAGTCTTCACATTGTGCGAACCACCATAATATCTACAGGAACATGCACGGATGTTTGCGATCATCCTGATATGAAGATGCATATGAAAAGCTTGACCCAAATATGCAAATAACAGAGATATGAGCTGCAGTCTGAAGCACTTTGTCCATGAACTATAAAAGTGTTTTCCTCTTCGTCTATTTTTTTTGTTTCCTCTAACCAGACGCGTCTGAACGGAGCAGACGGCCTCACAACTCGTCTGAGTCACTGTCTGTTTCTCCGTCTCTCTTGCCTCGCCTTTTTCTTGCTGGCTGCCTGTTTCTCGCACTTCAATATGAATAAACAAGCTCACGAAAACGCACACAGACACCATATCTTTGTAAAGATAACCTAAACCCTGCGATCCTGACAGCGCTCATTCCTTAACGCTAGCCTGATCTGTAACCACTGCATGCCTATGTGCTGAATCCTCCAACCACTGTTCCCATTTCAGGTCAAAATCTGAAAACCAACCACTGAAAATCAATTAAACTACTTCCTGCGGTTAAATGTCCTCCATACATCAGTGCCGGTTTGTGTAAAACTTTTAAGAAATGCTCTCAGCCACCGTCCTAAACTTTGACAAAGTAAATCATAGTAAAAAGTGGGATTTTAAAGTAGCTTAAAGTTTAAATGTGAATATTGAATGTTGAATAAGAACGTCAACCATGCCAAAATGTCAAAATGCGTCCATTCTGCTCAGCATCAGCCAAGAGCAGGCCTCAGAAGGTCGTGTGTCATGGCTGCGTTACAGCTTCATGCACATTTTGTCACAATTAAGAAACTAAGATTATGCTTCAGTATGATATAGTAGCCACCAGGAAGGGCAAGAGAGGAGGGACAAACACATGTTGTGTTTAGATTAGACTCAAATAACAACAGTAAAATTACAATATGGAAAATCAGGATAACAGTATTCAGTAGATACACATGTTGCATTAGTCTGTGATCTATTTCAGTCCAAGCAGGATGCCTGTACTGTTACTAGGGGAACACCAGTTTGACTTTTTCTATCCTGATGCCAATCGCAAGTCTGCAGATAAAGAATACAGATCCAAAAGTCTTCTCTTTTCTCTTCTTAAATCTGTGTATGTAGCTGCTCTTGATAATTTTCTATGAGATAACGCAGGCAACGTGAATGTAACTGACTAACGGAGTCATTCAAATTTTGTCCAGGGCCTGATTCAACAGTGGCACAGAGATGTTCTTCCTCAGTCCGTCCACTAGAGGGAGACAGAGAGATTCTCATTCGAGTTGATTTGGTGACTCTTTGTTTTCCTTCTTCTTGGCACATGATGCTGTAGGTCTATTTTTAGGGTTCTTGCTAACATAAGTGGAGGGCAGAGAGTTTAAAAGATCAGGCTGACAATCTAGTCTCCGTTGTGCGCAACAGTGTGGCTCATTGATGTGTTTTCCATTGTTTTGGCCAACAGTGGAAGTCTATTGCACAAAGGAAGAAGTGCTGTGTAGGAAAACCTAGAATATTAACCTGTGATTGACTTTTAATTAAGGATCAGTTTAAGTGAAATGAACATCAGTGTAAATGGATCATCTTTACAGCCAGTCTTCTCTTTGTCTAATGAAAACATACTCTGTTCTCATTGTCTGCTTTTCCCTCCCACTCTGACTGCATGTTATTGTCATTAACTAAGAAA
Source organism: Pempheris klunzingeri (assembly GCF_042242105.1). Classification (NCBI taxonomy): domain Eukaryota; kingdom Metazoa; phylum Chordata; class Actinopteri; order Acropomatiformes; family Pempheridae; genus Pempheris; species Pempheris klunzingeri. The sequence goes on along the minus strand of NC_092034.1, from coordinate 4,798,450 downwards.
TCTTATTTTCCACTCTGGAATCTGGGAAGCAGGTGGGCCGTTTCCACACGGGTCAATTTCACAACATTAGGATATTTTCAGTCACTGTCAGCGTCTTTCTCCCCTTTTGGTTTTAGTTGCCTGGCTCTACTTTTGGCATCATTTAATTCAGTATATTAAACTGTTGCATCTCTCTCTCCACCTCTTTCCAGACCATGGCGGAGTACAACTCTCTGCTCAGCGACCTGTCTGAAAACATCACCAACGAGGACTTGGAGCAGCTCAAGTCGGCCTGCAAGGAGGACATCCCCGAGGACCAGAGCAACAACATCACCTCCTCCAAGGAGTGGTTCAGCTACCTGGAGAAGAACGACAAGCTGGCCCAGGGTGAGTAAGCAAATCATCCTCCCTTTCTCCCTTGTACTTCCACGTCCAGTAGGCCTCGACTGATGAGTGAAGCATCCTTGCACGGCACGTCTGATATAAACATAAGGCTTTTTCTGTGAACAAGCCTGCTAACAACACTTCTCGTGCAGATAATCTGTCGTACATCGAGCACATCTTTGAGATCTCACGGCGACCGGACCTGCTGACGAGGGTGATCGAGTACCGCACCACCGTGCTCAAGATCTCTGAGGATGACGAGATCGACACCAAGCTCACACGCATCCCCTCAGCCAAGAAATACAAAGGTAACACACAACACAAGACTCAATCCCTAGATACAGAGTCAGATTTATCTATTAGTTTCCTAAAATATCAGACTAATGTTAGTTCTACCCTATAATGGCAAGACAGAAACTCAATATCCTCCTCTCAATGAATAATAATAATAATAATAACCATCATAATCGTCATAATTTAGTTTGTTTATACAGCACATTTCAGACCATTTCATATTTTAAGAAAAAAAATAATGAGATCAAACAAAAAATAAAATGTAGCATTTCAACAAAAAGGTATAATTAAAAGCAAGATCATAAAAATAAGCTGTTCAGCTGTTTCTTTAAACCATCAGCAGAACTTATTCGTCTTCTTATTCTTTTCATCGTCAACAGTAGCCTAATGCAGCTCTGACACTGCGTTGGATGAGTTACGAAAAAACAGTAACGATGGATTACATCATTTCCTGTGAATTCCTTGTACTTTTGTAGGTAATTTGAATTCTGCACAGGAATGGCAGAGTCCGTCGTTAACAAATACATTTACTATATAGAGAGAGAATTTCAGAATGAGAATGCCAACAAACACTATATATAACACTTTCTTTAAAAAATCTGGGCCCTATTTTTAAAATATTTTGGGTTCAAACTGCTAGTAGGCACAAAAACGTTTTGAATCGGTCCAACAGAGCCAGGGGCAGCGAACGGACTGTAATGGCTGTAATGTAATCCTTTGGGGCAATTGTGCCCGATCAGAGTACGTCCACTGACAGGCTCAGACTGTGTGTCTGACAACATTACAGAGATAGATCATAAGAACCTGAAAAATAGAATTTTATAGAACCAAAGATGGGCATGATGTGCTCTTTGTTTGTTGGTTTTGGCTCTAACTTTCTTTTTTCAAGGTATTGGTGTCTTATGATTGTTCTCTCTCTCTCTCTCTCTCTCTCTCTCTCTCTCTCTCTCTCTCTCTCTCTCTCTACACCTTTTTCCTATCCCTCCCCCCTTAAAAGACATCATCCGCCAGCCCTCTGAAGATGAGATCATCAAGTTGGCCCCTCCCCCTAAAAAAGTGTGAGGTCGCAACCCCCAGCCTCGATCTTTGCACCTTGATTTCTTCACTCCTGGCACTCCAATCAACTGACCAATTGTTTCCAACCAGCCCCATCACTCCCGCACCTCACCCCCCTCACACTTACCACACACAGCACACACACACACACACACACACACACACACACACACATCCAGCCACGCCACCCTCCTTGCACTAACACATGCCGTGACACAGAACCACGCAGGCAGCCACCCACAAAGCGACCAATCAGATCGTAGCGATGCAGCCTCTTCCCGAGATGAGGGGAGACGGGAAGCTGTGGAGAAAAGGACATTAGAAGAAGAAATCTGGAGACAGGCCGACAGTGTATGTGTGTGAGGAGAGAGAGAGAGAGAGAGAGAGAGAGAGAGAGAGAGAGAGAGAGAGAGAGCCAAAGTCTATCCTCGATTCAAATGCTGAGTGGGTCAGTTCAGAATGAGTGTAATTTGTAAACACTGTTCAATCTGTGATGCTGTGTTTATGCAACTGTGTGTGTGTGAGTGTGTGTGAGTGTGTGTGTGTGTGTGTGTGCACGTCAGTCAAGGTTGTTTTCGTTTAAACATCCTCCCATAAAGAATTTGAAACCATAATCCCTGCCTTCAAAACTTAACAACAAAATGAAATGGCAAGGTTTTAACATGAGAAACAGTGAGACTGTGTATGCACCGTATGTACAGTGATACATAAACAGGACTAACAATTCAGCAGTGCTTAGTTGTTTTTCTCATCTTTAATATGCAAAATAGCCCAAATTTCAAAACTGACAGACTGAAAACTGCTATCTGGAGTTAAAATGAAACTAAACCATGTAAATACATAGTTTACGTGATCAAAAACAATTTAAAAAAACAAAACTGCAGCTAAAGTTAAAACTTGTTTTTTATGTAACTACATTATTTGTTGAGACTTTTTCTAATGTGAAAGGGATAGTTTGGCATTTTGGGAAAGATGATTATTCACATTTTTGCCGTGACTTGGATGAGAAGATTGATACCACATTCATGCCTGTCTTTTAAATCTGAAGTAAGAGCCACTTGCAGGTTAGCTTAGCTTAGCATAAAGACTGGAAACGGGGGGAAATGGTTAGCCTAGCTAGCCTCATTTTTGCACTTCTCTATTTCATATGGATTAGTGATCTGGTTCATGTAGGCAGATTTTGTTACCTTTTGACAGAGAGAGGCTAGCAATTTCTCCCAATTGCCAGCCTTTGTGCTAAGCTAATCGGCTAACCACTTCATTCTTACCATATAAACATGAGAGTGGTACCAATCTTCCCATCAAAGCCTCAGCAAAAAAGCAAATGAAAGGATTTCCTAAAATGTCTGACTATTCTTATAAAGCCCATATAGTCAATTAAAAAAGGACCTTTATCAAGCTACCATCTTTTTGCTTTTTTTTTTGGCACATAATGAGGTGGCTGTTTTTGAAACTAAACTTTAGGTCAAACTGTCCCTATTCCTCAGTGAGAGGTTCTGTATGCATTCCCTTTACTCGTACGCAGACAATTACATCATTAACACACAAAAAAAAGTAATATTTTAGAAGATATTTAAAGTTGATTTTCATAGGAAAAGCCAATATTTGCCTTTAGCTTATAATCATAGCAAGAGTTATTTAGAGAAAATATATAGACGGGAAAGTTATAGCAGTTATTTCTATTCTATGGATGCTCAGTGTCCATAAGTTCTCTGTTCATCAAGGGGACCAGTTAGCATGAAGGTCTGTTGTATGAGCTGACTGGAGATGTAAATATACAAATAATATATTACAAGAAAATATAGCAGAAATAATATATTGATCTGCAGTGTGTAGTCCATAGAGGACACTGTGGCTCTAGCAGCAGATTTCCACTGTATGTTCAATTTCACCGTGTTTTCACCGTAACTTTATCTAATCTGAAACTATTCAGTGTCTCTCTGTGACAAATTGAAATGAAAAACACTTAGCGAGCACTAACAGTACATCTACTTTGGATTACATTTAGAGAATACAAAAGTATATTTTGAGAGAGCGTATTGGATATTATATTTACCGTGTAAAAAAAAAAAAAATGTTTTGTTTTGTGATACATAAAGAGACCAACACTAAACTTTCTTTCGCCGATTTGTTGCCATTTCATTTGTTGCACAGAAGATAAGTGACCCGCTTGGAAAGGGGACATACTGAGGCCTCTGGAAATAAAAAAATAAGTGCAGATGAACGTTAAAGAGGGGACAAAATGTCAGAAAGAACACACGGCATGTGATAATAAAACATGTCCTCTAATAAACTGTACATAAAGTAGATTGTAACGAGGATCTCTAATGAACACAGCGGCCGACTATGCCATTCCCATGCACCAACATAATAGCTAGCAAGACTGTTGAAACTAAACTATAATAACTGCTCTTTTGAACACTGTGTCTCTTTTTTCCCCACGTTGAAGCCTTAGCGGACTTTGTGATTACCCCAAAATTTTTCAGAACTGTGAGAGACTGTGTGAAGCGGAGACAGACTCCGACACACACGTCAAAGTTAATCAAAACGGCTCTCAACTTTTAAAGAGAGTGATGTGACTTTTATTCTGAAATTTGCTAAGGACTTCAGTGTTGGTGTGTACAGAATGTCTGTGGGTCTATTTCTGCCCCCCTCTTTGTTTTTATTAAAGCTGTAGGATCAAAAAAATGAACCGTTATAATAATCTATCAGTGTATGACTAGTCATTCCACCCCGCCCCGCTACCTCCCTTCTTCCTTTCCCTCACAACCCCAGTGCCAACGGCCAAGACTTTTATTTCGATCACAGTTTCCGTGATCTGTTTTTTTTGTTTGTTTGTTCTGTTTTTGTATTGCTCGCCGTGTATCGTAGTGTTGGACTGATTTGTATTCTATGCATTTATGTCTTTACTCTGCACTGTAACATATCCTCCCAACAAATCACTTAATCTAATAATGAACTGATTGTGACAAGTCAGGGTGTTTGACAAGATCCTGACGTTCCTCTGTTGAATCTGCATGAGCGGTGAAGTGGCACTTGATAGGAGGGACTGAACGTGTGCAGTTTCAGGAAAGAAAATAAATGCTTGATACCAACCATCATTGTTTGAAACTGGTAAAAAAAAAAAAAAAACATGTTAGACCAACCATACTGTAAAAATTCCATTCTGCTCCTTTGCAAGTAAAGTCCAAGGTAACTAAACACTCAATAGTCCTTTAATGCTTTTATAGCCAAGTTTGATAGTTTACCAACAGTAGACATGTTTCTTTGCACATTACATCCAGTCGATCTACGCCAGATCAAGCCTTTTATAGCCTGTGTAAAGGCATAATCCACCCTTAAATACTTTAACACTGTTATATACGCGGTTATATATGTTGTTATATATGAGCCTGGTTCTGTATTGAGATTTCTTCTCATTAAAGGGGAGTTTTTCCTCGCCACTGATGCCTGACGCTTGCTCATGTGGGGATTCTTGAATCCTGAATTTTATTTGTCCAATACTTTCCCGCAGTCATAAAGCGATTGCTTAACAGTCTCTGAAAGTAGATAGAAAATTCAAATTCGGCCCCAAGACATGCTCAGTGTAAAGCTGTGGACTGCAGCGTCCATAAAACCATAAAACATATCCTGGTACGTGCACTGATTCATGATATAGAACAGTGTCCGAGTATTTCTGGGTGTATTTTCCCTTCAGCGTGGAGGCCAGCACTCGCCAGGCCAGACCCCAAGCGAAGCGGTAGCTGCCCTCCCGTAGCTTGAGCCTAATGAACAGAAAGCGGGACCACAGCATTTATTACGAAGCTGAACTAAGAGCGTTTTGCCAAGCAGAGGGAGGCAGTTGTACTTACTGCTATGACCTGTGGGTAATGGTCTTTCCCAGCATTCAAATACGTGGGATTATTGGCCACATGTGCAAGACTACCACTCACCATTTTCAGTGATGATCTTTGGTAATTTTCCAAAGCAAAAGGCAGGTTTTTCTTTCCAGATCTTAGCATGTGTTTCCATTATTTCACAAATTATCAGCAAGGGAGGATTTGGGCCATTGTATTTCCCTTTTTTTTTCCTTCTCTTTTTATTTGAAGTGCTTCTTGAATAGCAACTTGTGAATTTAGATGTATGTGACCAAGTGACTTTTTTTCTTTGTTTTTTCTCGCTCTCAGAATTTCAGTAGGCGATGGACTCATGTTAGCAGTTGTGTGGTAGTTTATTAGTAGTTTGTCCACGCAATGTCCGTGCACATCAAAAAAGGAAAAAAAAAATCCAACTGCGTGATGCTCTAGATGCTCCTGGTTAAAACGTAAAAGTTCATTTTCACTGTCAGTTCCACTGGAGCGTAAAAATTTCTATCGGCATCGAAATGTGGCCGTGTCGCGCCCTTCCACATCTGTTTTATTTATTTTTATTGTCGTGTTTTTCACATCCACGCCCTGTTTCCAACTCCTCTAAAGCCAGTCTCCATCAATGTCACCTTGGTAACCGTGGAGCAGCCCCTCTGAATTCATCGCCAGGCAGATTATATGTTTAGCGTTGCTTAACATTTACCTTTGTAGCCAGTCGGCATAATATATCAACATATCAGTCGCAGATGATGTCAGATTTGGATTTCCATGTACCAAGTACATATCAACTTAGTAAGTGCTGCAAAAGTATAAAACTACTAAATTATATATATGTATTTATGATGATTATAACCAATACATGAGTGAAGTAATAAATGAGGAGGCAGATATTATGTGAAGGTATTCAGCATGTAATGCAAAGTCAATTCAAATTCATTCAAACGAGAGAATCACTTTCCCTGAAGGATAACTGTGTTTTGTTTGGTTTTGCTTGGTTTTTTTTTTTTTGTTCATTTTATTAGGTTGTAAATATGTATTTTGAATATATATCACTGTGTTTGTTTTGAAATTGATTAATTTATTTAATGCCTATATATTGTTGTTTTTACGTATCCTGATTTTGTTTTACTAACTGGAAACAAATCACGGGGATGAAAATGTGTCGCTTATCTAATGTTAAGCAGACCGTGCATCAATACTTTTATAATTCATGTTATTCTCTTCATTTATTGTTTTTGCTGTTTCAGCTTTGGGTGATGATTTTACAAAAAAAAAAAGTGATATTCATTTCATTGTATTTACTGATATGTAACATATTATGTTTTACTGTGTCGTGTTTGATCAGATGTGTCGTGGTCACTGCTCGTTAAATGATTTTATTCAGAGAGTTTCCAAATCATGACAAAAGATAAAAGCAGTCACAAAGTCATAATCTGCTATTTTGCACCAACAGCAGGATATTTAAAGAGTATGGGGTCTTCAAGTGTTGGACTAGGTGCATGCAGAAAGTCCAAAAAGCGCTGACCCCTGATTTGTTAATTGCAGTCTTTGTCAGCAGATATTTAGCAGTGTTTTCATGCAAAGTATTTTCTTATTCTACTCACTAAAAAAAGATAAACCACTGGGTATAAAAAAAAAACAAAAAAACAAGCACTTGACAACCCTCATTGGAACAATAGAAGCATTCACTCTGGTTTTGTATGGAGCCCCAAAGTGTTCAATATTAAATAAATAGTGATTATAAAATAAATAAGCTCAACAACTGCTACCAAATTTAGCCAGTTAGCCAGATGTGATTGGGTGAAAATGGCATTTCAGCATAAAATTACTTTAAAGAAACATCTTAATAAATAACATTTAGTGATGATGTTGGACTCAAATCATTTCTAATTACTTCACAATGTAAAGGTTCATTCATGTATTTTACAGAATGTATTATTATTGATGTCATAATGTACTGTTTATTGAACACCTGAGGCTTCATAGTTTTGTTTGCTATTATTATTTTTAACAGAAGATGTCAGTGAATGGTTAAAGGGGGCATGGATGAAGTAACTATTGGAGCATCAGTGCTGGATAGAGAAGCGTAAGTAGTGAAGACTAGTTTTAGGAGTTGTAGCTGTTTAAAGATAAAAAGAAAGAGAGAAAGAGAAAAATGTGGGTTAATTCTTAGGGAAACATCTCTGGTGTGTGTGTGTGTGTGTGTCTGCGCATAAGATGTCACACTTGTTAGTATCATTTTGAATGTGGCAGGTCTTGCACAAGAAAGCTGTACAATGGTGAGATGCGGTTGATGAAAATAGGGTGTGTTAATGTTAAGGATGCTGAATGCCTGGTCAGTCACATGGGATGAAGCTGTGCAGCAATGTGTTTTTGTTTTTTTGTTTTGTTTTCTCTTGCACCTTTTAATGTTACAGGAAGAGTGTGTGTCACATGAAGTCGGGCGTTTCTGAATATTGTGCACAAGCTTTTTAACCACAACTGCTTATATTTCTGTTGAGCTGCACAAAAAAAACAAAAAAAGGTTGTTTTTTCTTTTGATTTTGACAAATAAAGTTTACATTTCATGCACAAAAAAAAAAAAGCTTTCACATCATAGGAAGAAGTGCCAACTTGATTCAGTTGCAAACTGCTGGGATGGATTGACTTGAAATCATGCCATGCTTGACATTTAGCAACTTTTCATAATGTTTGTAGTGAACAATCTTTATCGCAGGTGAAGCTTGTGGCTAGATCAGAGATTCTCTGAAGTGTGTGAAGTAGTGGACAGTAGAGGCTATTTTGAAGTGTTGTGTCTTCAGCACTAATCTGATTTTAGTTAGTTGATGGTTAACGCAAGGCTAAAAAACATTCCTGTGGTGTGGTTTGAGTTTTATAGGCATCTAATAATTTGACTCAGCATAAAAGATTTGTATGTTAGAGGAGGTTTTTGCAGAAGTGCCATGCAGGACATGTAAAATCTAATCATACAATTTATCTCAATATCCTTGAGGATGTACGTAATCTGTGATTGTGAAACACTAACCTACACGTAGCAGAGGTTTTCCAAAAATGCATTTGTAGGGTTTCAAATTGACTTCAGTAAATGTGAACATTTCAACTATAGATTTAAACATTTTGATCTAAGTTACCGTGGCTGAGATCACTTCTTTAAGCGCTGAGAGTTGCCCCGTGTGTCACTGCCTCGAGAGTCAGTCAGTGGGATGTTTTCTCTCAGAATTCTGCCTGCTATTTTGTAACGTGCTTCGTTCTTAAATGGTGTAGCAAGTGACAGCTTTTTTTTCCCACAGTCAGTCCAGTCCATCATGTTAGTCAAGACATATAGCTCTTAGATTGACGCCTGTTGGATACCGTGCAAACGGTTGAATTAGGTTTGAGACGATGACGTGATCAAGTTCTGTCTGAGTGACGCGGTTTTGGACGCTGCGCTTCACGTTGCAGTGACAAACGTCGTTACATCCATTTATACATTTCCACTTACAGCTCACAACATAACCCTGTTGGATGCCATGGGCTCAATGCTGTTAGAAACTTTTGCTGAGGTTTTCCTCTCATGGGGCAAGAAGTACTTCAGGATTTATTTTGCAACGACTGCAACAAAATATGATATGAGGTATTATTCAAACAAATACAACGGTGTGGCTTTTTGTCATGATTTAAATGAGACTGAACTGAAATTATGCCATTTTGTCATTGTGCTAAAATGAATATAAATATTATATATTAAAATATATTTGCTAACCAATACTGTGTTGCCTGAAGTGTCTTTCTTTCAAAGATTTTTGCGATGTTACAAAATCCAGTGAAAATTGCTTTCCCCCCCAGTGTTGTACAAAACTAAACAGATTTATTGCTATTATAAAACTGGGCATTTTAACATGGGGGTTTTTAACATGGACACAATGAAAAGTCAACTTTGTGGGAAAGAATGGTTGAAAAGAAGTGTCGTCACAATACCATACTAAAATGATTTAACAGTAATGTACTACTTTAGTGTGCAGGCTACTAAGCCTGGTTTTAGCTGATCTCCGTTAAGTACCAAACTTAGTTAATGTCTTTGTTTGTGTTTTAGTTTGTGCTGTGTTTTCTTGTTTTTTCTTACAGGTAAATGTTATAAATATACTAATTAATTGTCAAAAACACAATAATGTGATGGAAGCTTTTATAGTCTATGCAGTAAACTGAAGTCTAGAAGTCTAGAGGAGCCAAAGGGTTCAATCAATCAATCTTTATGCCCCAGGAAAAGGAGTGGAAGCACTGCCCCTCTGCTGCATGAAATACGCCTCTTTCTCAAACATTGTCATTCTTTACCTGTAGGTTCTAAGAAAATGGGACCTAAAACCTTTCTAGTGTCAGCATACCATGCAACACTAATGGTGACAGGCTGCGTTCAGCTCCAACTCACCCAGATAACAACAGTGTCATCATCCACCTCTGTTTCCCCTCCCAGTTAGTTGTGGCTCTCAAAGAGAAGTAAGGACTAGTTATATTGGGGTCTCACTTCTCCTGTTGTATTTGCATTTTGCAGTCTTGTTAGTCATTGTTTCCTGTTTTATTTTGAAGTAGTGCAGTCTCCTCTCATTTCCCTTTACTTTACTTACTGTCTTATGTGTATTTCCTGATTAACCTTCCCTTCTCATATCAGCCCAGACTGTGTGGACCACGTCACTTGGTGCTCATTTTATGGTTGGTTTCTGTCCTTGTGCTTTGTGCCTGTGCTTTTGTACCTGCATGCTGGATTTACACCTGCGCCCGCCTTCCTGTGTTTGGTTTGTGAGGTATTTTCTACCTCAGGTTGTGTTTGGGTCCTGGCTAAGTTTATGTAATCTAAATGCTTCACAAGATTGGTGTTGTGTGCTACACTGAGAGTGAGTTTCAGAAAGTCGCATGACTTTATGGAAGGAGCAGATCACTGAGGAAGACAAAGCTACGGTGAGTTTAGATGTTTTAAATGAAGTTCACTCAAAGCACCTTAAACTATATGCTTCAGGGACATGTCACTGTTTGTGGTTAGTCCTTGAAGTTGCTCCAGAAAGTAACTAAAGTCCAGTTTGGGAGTGGCTCATCTGCTCTGGTAGAGACAGTTTAGGGAAGTAATTCTGTGCTGCTCTTTACAGGAAGTGAGAAAGTTTCCTCAAAATACTGACATGGGAGAAGTGATCAAATACCTATATTGACTTGATGCAAAACGCAATGCACTGATCATAGATAGATAGATAGATAGATAGATAGATAGATAGATAGATAGATAGATAGATAGATAGATAGATAGATAGATAGATAGATATTACAACACTGATGAAGTCAGAACAGTTTATTACAGTTTGTACTGCAGCCTATGTTGTCATTTATTACTGACAGTATTTTTTTATGATTGCTGTGTTTGTGTGAAGGTGCATGCTGCTCTACTATGAATCTGTCTAAGGACAACGTGATGGGACCACCTCCCCCTGAAACCACTATTTCCTTGATCCCTGAATCGTAGGTTTATCAGCTGATCTTGCAGTGCAGTTATTACAATCTGGAGTAAAATACCTCAACAATGCAAAGACTGTTTATATCCCCTGACCGTTTTTTGTTGTTGTTGCTGTTGTTTTTTCCAGGCAGCGGCCAAGGTCTCTAGACTTTTCTGGTTACACACTGAGAGCTATCAGAGCTGTACCAAACTCGTCCAGACTTTTATTCCTTGTGAATGAACTTGAACGTCGACAATTGCAACGGTAAAAGACTTTAAAATAACTGACATTCTCATTTTAGTTTTGGACTAAAAACTACAGTTGTAATCTGACACAAAAATACAAACATTATCACATTAAGATGTTGATGCATGTGTGGCACATTAATTGACGTAGTTCCCTCGTGTGTTCTCCACCAGTCTACAAGCCCAACAGTCAGGATACAGTGATGAGTCTCTTTCGTCTGAAGACACATATCTGGACTCCATATTTAAGGTGTGTAAATGTACAAATATAAACATAACAAATACACATTACTGTGTGCTAATGTCCTGCATCCTTTACGGCACACCTGTTAAAAGCATTCCTTTCTCACATTGAAGGCTACATAATGCCCTTTACAACTTTTCAGTTCTAGCAAAGTTAGTTAAGCTAAGGTTAGCTCTATGATCATATTATGCACCTGATGGCTGCATATATGATAATGTGCTAAAAGACTTAAGCTAATACAATCAGTCTGCGTCTCAAGAAGACACAGCAAAAAAAGGAGTTAGCAGGTGATGTGTAATCATCAAAATGCTCCTTTTTAAAAAATAGTCTACATTCTTAAGACTTAACTTGTCTCGCATATGTGAATTTGTGAATTATCCTGGTAGGGTGTCATGAATTTGACCTGAATGATTTTAGAATAATGTTCTATATTTGTTCTGTTTCAGCGGCTTCAGGGCGACATTGTCACTTTTGTGACGGAAGAGCTGGAGAGGTTCTACAGGGCACTGAGCACAGACCACCCAGAATGCTTGGAGTCAAGGATGGAGGATGAGGAGGCGTTGAACGATCGGAACAAAGAGAAGAGGAGATGCAAAGAGGCTTTTCTGAAGATCACACAGCACTTCCTGAGGTGTATGGATGAGGAGGATCTGGCTGTTGCTCTGCAAAAAAGTAAGGCTTAACAGAAAGTGCATGATGTAAGTAAAAAGTGTTTAGAAGGTATACCACCAAGACAGACATTGCACATGTCATTCATTGCATTCTTTTACTGTAGTTTAAGTTTAAGTTGGATATAAAACTGAGCGGCAGCGTCTTACTCACTGCACCTCCAGTGCATCAGGATGGTTAGCTCACCTCCCAGAACCTCACGCTAAACTGCAGCTGAGGCTGACAGAGGCTTTTAATAAATTACTATTTAGTTGGCACAAAAACAATGTTTTTCATGCTGACTTTATTGGTAAAAATTGTGCAATGTAATTGATGTGCATTCATATGCAGAGAATGTTTGTAAGAGATTAGCCGAAATGTTATCAGTCTTATCCAGATATCCACTTTTTTTTTCAATACCTACCAAGTAATGTGATGCTGTTACTCTAAATCAATACCAAATTATACCACTCCATTAACCACATACCTCTACATATTAGATTTTAGTTCTTCTATTTTTCTATTTGTTTTATCAAAAATTCATCTTCCTTGTGATACGAGGCAGTGACAGTAGATCAATAGGAAATCAAGTATTTTTTAAGTTTCTATACATCTTCTGCAGTATTGTATCTTGCAGTGTGCACATGGGAAAATAACAAATGCATAAGGGACACTATACCTTGTCCTACAGTCGTATGAAAAAGTTTGGGCACCCCTGACAATTTCCATTATTTTCATTTCTAAATCATGAGGTGTTTGGATCAGCAATTTCATTTTGATTTATCAAATAACTAATGGACACAGTAATATTTCAGTAGTGAAATGAGGTTTATTGGATTAACAGAAAATGTGCAATATGCATCAAAACAAAATTAGACAGGTGCATAAATTTGGGCACCCCAACAGAAAAATCACATCAATATCTGGTAGAGTCACCTTTTGCCAAAATAACAGCCTCTAGACGGTTCCTATAGCCCCTAATCAGTGTCTGGATTCTGGATGAAGGTATTTTCGACCATTCCTCCTTACAATCATCCATCATCCTTACATCTCCAGTTCAGTTTGGTTTGATGGTTGCCGAGCGTGGACAGCCCGTTTCAAATCATCCCACAGATTTTCAATAATGTTCAGGTCTGGGGACTGGGATGGCCATTCCATTACATTGTACTTGTTCCTCTGCATGAATTCCTGAGTAGATTTTGAGCAGTGTTTTGGGTCGTTGTCTTGTTGAAATATCCAGCCCCGGTGTAACTTCAACTTTGTGACTGATTCTTGAACATTATTCTCAAGAATCTGCTGATATTGAGTGGAATCCATGCGACCCTCAACTTTAACAAGATTCCCAGTACCAGCACTGGCCACACAACCCCACAGCAAGATGGAACGTCCACCAAATTTTACTGTGGGTAGCAAGTGTTTTTCTTGGAATGCTGTCTTCTTTTGCCACCATGCATAACGCCCCTTGTTATGACCAAATAACTCAATCTTTGTTTCATCAGTCCACAGCACCTTATTCCAAAATGAAGCTGGCTTGTCCAAATGTGCTTTTGCATACCTCAAGTGACTCTGTTTGTGGCGTGTGTGCAGAAAAGGCTTCTTCCGCATCACTCTCCCATACAGCTTCTCCTTGTGCAAAGTGCGCAGAATTGTTGAACGATGCACAGTGACACCATCTGCAGCAAGATGATGTTGTAGGTCTTTGGAGGTGGTCTGTGGGTTGTCTTTGACCGTTCTTACCATCCTTCGCCTTTGCCTCTCTGATATTTTTCTTGGCCTGCCACTTCTGGCCTTAACAACAACTGTGCCTGTGGTCTTACATTTCCTCACTATGTTCCTCACAGTGGAAACTGACAGCTGAAATCTCTGAGATAGCTTTTTGTAGCCTTCCCCTAAACCGTAACATTGAACAATCTTTGTTTTCAGGTCATTTGAGAGTTGTTTTGAGGCCCCCATGTTGTCACTCTTCAGAGGAGATTCAAAGAGAAGAACGACTTGCAATTGGCCACCTTAAATACCTTTTTCTCATAATTGGATGCACCTGTCCATGAAGTTCAAGGCTTAATGAGCTCACCAAACCAATTTTGTGTTCCAATTTATCAGTGCTAAGTAGTTACAGGTATTCAAATCAGCAAAATGACAAGGGTGCCCAAATTTTTGCACAGCCTATTTTTCACATCTGATACAATTTCATACAACTTAATATTGCTACACTAAAAATCTTTGTCTGGAAAATACCCCATTACTTAGCTTTTAATACAAAATGAATGGCATGCCACTGTGATCGTTTTCTGTGCAGACAGAGTAAATTATTATGCAGCTTCAGAGGGGTGCCTAAACTTTTTCATACGACTGTATGTTTACAATGCCAACACAGTGGCCCACCAATCCAACCTTGGGAACTCTGAAATGAAAAGCTAAAAGCAACGCTCACTGTAGCGATTATCACTGGAATGGTGTTAAATTTTAAAGATTTAAGAATCACACATCAGAATACGAGATGTCACACAAACACATACCAGCTTTAGATGTTTCTGCACAGCAAGAACAGTAGTATATTGCATGCAGGCCCAAGTTTATTTTCTGTATTTGTATTTGCATAAAATGCCCATCCATCTAAAGCTAATGAAACTCAGTGCAATTTGTTTTTTACTCATTAGAAATCGGCCAGTGTCAGCATCAACTCAAATTTAATCTGAAGAGGAAACATCAGCGTTTGTTTGAGGGGAATCCTGAAGAAAGAAACCCAGTGCGTCTTAACGAGATCTACACACAGCTCGACATTGCAGAGGTAGACCGTGGAGACGTCAACTATGAGGACAAGGTTGAAACAGCACCCATGGGACGACCAGGGCTAGAAACAATGGTCACATTTGAAGACATCTTTAAACTCTTACCTGCAGGACATCAAGCCAACCGAACAGTGATGACATGTGGAGTGTCTGGCATCGGGAAAACAGTGTCAACATCCAAGTTTATTCTGGACTGGGCCGAAGGCAAAGCCAACAAGGACATAGATTTTATATTTCCATTCACTTTCCAGGAACTGAATTTGCTAAAAGATAAAAAGTACAGCTTGGTGACACTACTTCATGATTTCTTCAGCGAAACCAAGGAAGCAGAGATCAACAGATTTGACAGTTACCGGGTTTTGTTCATCTTTGACGGCCTGGATGAGTGTCGACTTCCTTTGGACTTCTGGACCAGTGAGTTTGTGACTGATGAGACGCAGTTGACATCCGTGAACGTGCTGCTGACAAACCTGATCAGAGGAAGGCTGCTTCCCTCCGCTTCTCTCTGGATAACTACGCGACCTGCTGCAGCCGATGTGATCCCTCGACGGTTCGTCGACATGGTAACAGAGATGAGAGGGTTCACCGATCCACAAAAGGATGAGTACTTCAGGAAGAGATTCAGACAGAAAACCATGTCCTCAAGAGTCATCTCACACATCAAGACATCGACGCTAAACAGCATGTGCCACATCCCACTCTTCTGCGAAATGGCTGCTACAGTTCTTGCAGATATTTTGCCAAACAATGAGAGTCAAGAGCTCCCCAAGCCTCTGACTGTGTTTTATATCCATTTCCTGTTGATTCAGTCCAAACTGATCCACTCCAGATATTACATGAATGACGGCAAAGACTCCTGGAAACAAAAGCCAAGAAAGATGTTTCTGTCTCTGGGAAAGCTGGCTTTTGAGCAGCTGGGGAAAGGCAACCTGATCTTCTATGAGGAAGACCTGACAGCGTGCGGCATTGATATCAGAGCAGCTTCAGTGTACTCAGGAGTGTTCACGCAGATCCGCACAGAGACGTCCAGGCGCAAGGTGTTCTGCTTCGTCCACTTGAGCCTTCAGGAGTTTCTCGCTGCTCTTTATGTCTCTGTGAGCTTCAACAACTCCGGCGTCAATCTCCTGTCAGACACACAAACGACCTCTCGGTGGCCTGTGACATTCAAACACAAACCAGCAGCAAAATACCTCTACCAGAGTGCTGTGGACAAGGCCTTAGACAGTCCAAGTGGGCATCTGGACTTGTTTCTCCGCTTCCTCCTGGGGCTTTCACTGGAGACCAATCAGACGCTCCTTCAGGGTCTGCTGAAACCAATGAGGAGTAACTCAAAGACCATTTGGAAAACAGTCGAGTACATCAAGAACAAAATCATGGACAATCCCGCCCCAGAGAAAAGCATCAATCTGTTTCTCTGCTTGAATGAGCTGAATGACCGCTCTCTGGTGGAGGAGATCCAGCAGTATCTGAATTCAGAGAGTCTCCCCGCAGACCAACTCTCTCCTGCTCAGTGGTCAGCTCTGGTCTTCATATTACTGTCATCAGTAAAAGAGCTGGATGGTTTTGACCTGAAGAAGTACTCCGCCTCAGAGAAGGGGCTGCTGCTGCTGCTGCCAGTCGTCAAAGCCTCCAGAGTATCTCTGTAAGTGGATAGAACTGGATACACCACGCATGACGTTTTTGAGTACCAATCATATTGAATATTGTGCATATTCCTACTCCTTTAAGGCTGAGTGGCTGTAATCTGACGGAGAAAGGCTGTGAAGCTTTGGCCTCACTCTTCAGCTCCCCGTCCTGCGATCTGAGAGTGCTGGACCTGAGCAACAACAACCTGGGGGATTCAGGAGTGGAGCTGCTGTCTGCTGGTTGGCAGAATCCATACTGTGGACTCGAAACGCTCAGGTCTCAAATTTGGGTTTATTTTAAATGCTATGTGTCATCTTAACCTCTTAAGACCCGAGCTCTTGTTTGATATGCATTTTTTATTTCTCCCTGCTATTTGGGCTTATTGAACCCTGATAAGTATAAAACCTAAAGCATCATCTTTTTACATGGTGTAGTTTTAGAGAAAAATGATGTCCACATATGTGGACAATCGGTCTTAATTTCCAGAAAACACAATAAAGTCACCTTTGTGCAAAACTCTTTATTTCCACCCTGAACATAGCAGTTTTTTTTCCTGACTGCTTTTGCATGTATTTATAACACATACAAAACATATTTTGAACATGTTTTGAAAATCACGGTACAAAAAACAATATGAAATATCAACAATATTGCCCACATACATGTCCATACATTAACTACTATGGTAATATAACCCAAAATGTGATGTCCACGCATGTGTACGTCAGGTCTTTAGAGGTTAAAGAACACTCATTTGCCAGTTTATTGGGTTTAATTATTGGGTTGCAGTTTGTGATTCTGGTAAGTTGTGTTGTGTTGATGCTAAGTAAATATTATGGGCATAAAGTATAACGTCATACAAATCATCAGCGCCACAAACTAGAGCTTCCAATGAGCTTAAGCTGAATCAACACCTCTGTAAAACAATAAAAAACTGACCACAATGACCTTCATGAGGGTAGAAT
The DNA here is from genome assembly GCF_042242105.1 of Pempheris klunzingeri. Classification (NCBI taxonomy): domain Eukaryota; kingdom Metazoa; phylum Chordata; class Actinopteri; order Acropomatiformes; family Pempheridae; genus Pempheris; species Pempheris klunzingeri. Next base: position 4,780,919 of record NC_092034.1, on the reverse strand, counting down.
TTATTGCAGGGACATTATATAAGACTACTTCTACTCAAGAATTTCAATGTAAGCTTACCAAAGCAGACGTACCAACATTAGTGAGTAACACTTTCATATGCTCATATCGTTGAAGGCTGAATGGCTGTAACCTGACATGGAGAAGCTGTAGCTCTCTAGCCTCAGTTCTCGGCGCCCCGTCCTGCATCCTGAGAGAGCTGGACCTGAGCAACAACGACCTGGAGGATTTGGGAGTGGCGCGGCTCTCTGCTGGACTGAAGAGACCAACATGTAGACTTGAGACTCTCAGGTAGGCCTGATTTCCACAGTACTGGAAAATTCCTGCAGAATACCGTACGGACTGCTGAGATCGCAGGACTACTTGGTTTATGGACTGTCATTCTGCAAAGACTGATGCATCTGATTAGACCGTTACAAGGTAGTTCCACCTTAAAACTTACATTACTTTATCATCTATTTTCCTCTGAAGGGAAGCATCATTTACCAAATGAACATCATGCTGTCTTGAAGAAGACTTAAAACTAGCAACTGAGGCCATAAACCCCATAGAAAAATGTTTACTGAGGTGCTAAATCAAGTGAGAAGTAGGGTCATTTTTTCCACAGGTATGTCAGAAACAGAAAAGTTTTATCCTCAGTTTTATCCTCAGTATCACCACAATTCATATTTCCTTACGCAACAGTGTGAACAAATTACATTACATTAATTAACAAATTAATTAACAAATTACGGTCCGACTTTAATGTGATTTTCAACTGGAATCTTCACAGACATTGAGTAAAACTGTTACCTCTTAGAATCACTCACCAATTTATCCTATTAATCTAATTCATTTATCCGGATATTTAATTATTTCTTTTCAGTGTTTTGTTGGGGTTTTTTTTTTTCGAGAGGCCTCATTTTGGAAATTAAACAGATTACACAAGCCATATTAAATATTAGTGAGCTTTAGAGGCCCTGGTTGACAGCTTATTACCTTTAGACAGAGCCAGGCTAGCTGTTTCCCCTTGTTCCCAGTCTTTATGCTAAGCTAAGCGGCTGCTGGCTCCAGCTCCATATTTAACAAATATGAGAGTGATATTGACCTTTTCACCAAACCTTTTAACGTATTTGAATGAGGATGATTACACTTACAGGTGGCTTTGTTTTTAAGTCTTCACTACCAAATTGTTCAGCAGTGTTTTGAAGGAAGTGTTGAAGTGTTACATGTGCATGCAGACTGTCTGGGTGTCTGGTCACAGAGGATGGCTGTGAGGCCCTGGCCTTCGCCCTGAGCTCAAACCCGTGCCATCTGAGAGAACTGGATCTGAGCTACAATCACCCAGGGGACACAGGGGTGCGGCTTCTCAGAGGCGGCCTGGAGGATCCACACTGGAGACTTGAAACTCTCAGGTTGGGAGACGCACCCTCTCAAACAACACACATCCTTTGTAATAATTTATGGCCGATTAGAGTGTTTGTGCGATGAATTTGTCGGTCTGACTCTGTGTATTCTCCCAGGGTTGACCATGGCGGAGAGCAGAGGCTGACATTTGGTCAGAGAAGGTGTAAGTGTGTCCGTTTTATTCATAATGATACAAAGATCGTTTTATTTCAGCAGGGTTATCCACTCCGTCTGTCCTGGGTACATTAAAAAGAAGACAAATTCTTAATTCAGACTCTTTTGGAAAGTGGCAGTCCTCTTAGTTTTCCACTGGATGGTTGGATTGAAATGTAGCCACAAAATATGACGACTCAATGACTCAACTCAGCAAATTTGGAGAAATTACACTACAGCAGCACCTAGTTTCAGACTAAATCTGACGTGTATGTATAATTATGGCCGTCACACTGGAGCAGTGCTATGAAATGTGCTGCACCACTTCCTTATATTACCATGTGCAATAATTAATGCCATTTCATTAAGAGCACAATATGACTGACTATAATTTATCATTGTCAAAGGGCTTTCTGGAAAGTTGAAGCTTGAACCTCACGGCGTAGCTCCGGTATGTTTTTTGCTTTTCTTCATTTTTAATTTTCTTCAGGCATTTTACATATATCTGTAAAATATCTAAACTAATTATGAAAAAAATATTTGTCCTCTGAAACAGGACTCCAGTGAATGGACTGAAGTTGAACCTGTAATCAACACAGTGGATGAGGTTCAAACCCACAGGTGAAAATAACCACAACCACCAGCGTTTCTAGCACTGCTGCAAAAATAATCACACACATATATTTTATGTAGTCCATTCGGTACAACTTTTTGTTGGCATGAAGTCAAAGTTCCTTGCAAATAATGTCTTGCTTTAACATTTCTGTCAGAGCCAATTTTGAGGCTTTTCTTTGAGGCTATCAAAATAAAGGTTCTGTGATATTTAAAGAATCTTTACTGTCTCGAACGAACAGTAATGAGATCTTTATAAATGTCTTTCCCCTGGCTTATTACCCAAATACTACAAAAATGATTGCAAAATGCATCACACTTTTTCAGAAAATCTGCTGCAAATTCGTCTGTAGTTGCAATAATTTTTGCAAACTTCAGTGTTTAAATGTGCTAAATCCAAACCCACTTGTATTCCCTGTCTTCCCCCTTAGCCTCCAGTCTGACGCAGGTCACTTTGAATGCAGCGTGTCTGCCCTACGCTGGGTTTCTAAGGAAAAGGTCAGCTTCGAATACCAATTCTGCTCCTGGGAGGAACACGGGGAGAAGCCTTTCTGCACGGATTACATGCCAGCAGGACCCCTGCTGGACATCACGGTCACAGCAGGGACGTTAGAGCAGGTGCATCTGCCGCACTGGATCTGTGTAGGTGAGATGCCACGCAATGGGAAACACAAAAATGTAATCAAAAAACATAGTGATCCGCCGTTTATCATCACTGAATTTTGGTGCTTTTTTGGCAGATCAGAACTCCAAAATTTCAGACATGTTCTCAGTTCTGCATGTGGATACCTGTGGAGATTTTGTGGAGCGAGCGTCCGAAGTGACAGCATCCCACGTCAAGTTATTCCAGCCAGACTTCTCTCCAAGAGGGGTCATCATCCGGAAGAAACTCGGCATCCCTGTGAAACTCTTCTATGACGTGTTGATATACAAAACCATCAAAACTGCCCTCACGCTGCACGTTTACCTGGTCCCACCTGATCCCGTCCTCCAGCAGGTTATTTTATGTCTCTAACAATACAAACGTTACAGTTCAGTGTAATCAGTGAGACACATAGTAATCACTGTGTATGATACATGTGTGTGTCATGTTAAGGAAGGGATGACGTACGGTCATTTTTTTTTTGTTTCCCCCCCTCAGAGAGTAGAGAGAGACGAAAAGTCTGACGGATCCAAGCGGATCCGAAAGCCGGGCCCAGACAAGCCTCTTCAGATAGAGAATCATTTCTTCCTCTCATCAGACTGTCAGACTGCAGAGATCTGCCCTGAGGTATGGATCCACTGTTAAAGCTGATACTAATAACCCCAACGTCCATCAGGCCTTTAGTTTTAACACAATATTTTCCTCCACAGAAACTAAAGCTCACGTGTGAGAGGAGAAACCCAAATTTCTTTGAGGTGTTCATTAGAGATCCACAATGTGACTTCAACCTCAAACTTGAAGGTGAGCAAAAGAAAGGAAAGGAAAGGGGCACCATGTGGAACTCTACCATCCGAACAGGTCAGTGGCTTTTAGATAGTTACCCAACTTTATGATAAATCCATGTGTAGCAGCTAAAAACTTATAATCAGCTAAATGTAATGAGCAGTTTAATCTTTATTTTATTTCAGATGACTACCAGAACAGAAGCACTTACCATGAACAAGGCAAGATATTTATAATTAATTATATTTTAAAATTCGATCCCTTCAAAACCCCACAGTTTGGACGGACCTCACTATAAACCACTACAATGTTTAGTGCTCACTGTTGTGGTGCTTTCACTGGTTTTTTTTATGTTAATCGACAGCCTCAGGTCAGCATTTCGTCGATCGCCATTGGTTAGCTCTGATTAACAGAGTGAAAGACACGGGGGCCATCCTGGACGAGCTCAAGGACAGGGGGTTGATCTCAGACGAGACCTACGACGCCGTGAGAGCCTTAAAAACCACACAAAATCAGATGAGGGACATTCTGAAGTCTGTGACTTCAGCAGGCAAAGGAGGCAAAGACGCCCTCTGCGAGATCCTGAAAAGGATGAAGAGTACGAGGCATCTCATGTCTGAGCTGGAGGCGTCTGAGTGAAGGAGCAAAACTGGACCCCGGTGGTGCCCAGTGGATATTTGTCACTGAGATGACAGATGTCAAGGTCCACGGAAAATATTCTGACAGCAGTGTGAAGCGCTGTTGTACGTATTCAGGCTATGAGCACTTATATTATTTATAATAACTTATAATATTTTCTCTCATGCGCTTACAAGAGAGAAATTGAGCCAAATCCTATCCTGAACAAATCAGCTGCTAGTATAAGATGTTTGTTATTGCTATTTTATTTTTCTACTGTTAAAGAGTCTGTACATAACTTGGTCACAATTCTTTAATGACCAACATTAAGGGACATTCAGCCACAGCAGCTCTACAGAGACTGTGTGTCTGTACTGTTCAGTACGGTGATACTGAGTATTCATTTGTTTTTGCTGCCCCCTGCTGGTCAGAACATGTAATGATAAACGCAGCTTTAGGGAAGGAAGAACAGCTGACAAGTTCCCTACATGTTCTTGAGAGTTGTATCACTCATTAAAATGATCACTGTGGGTTTATTTGATCAGCATGGTTTTAAAGTCAATCATATTGATTTGTCCTGTTTTTGTTTTGTCCTCCGCTTACACGTGTCTTTTAGATGAATCATTAGATTCACTTCCTTCTCTGCACATTTATTTTATGACTGAATGTTTCCTCACCCATATAGTTGCATATTTTTGTATAAGATATAAACTACGTTTTGTTTTCTCAGGGGGGCAATAGCATAATAAGGGACACATCTGTCTTAAGTTGGAAATTAGGCAGGGTTTTATTTTCCACGGGTCAAATACGAGTGCGTACAGTTTTATGAATGCAAATGATCACGGTTAACAAATGCCAGAGAATAAATATCCAAAAACAAACGGTGGTCCTTGTTAACGAGATGCAGCGGCTGTGGTCCGCAGGTCCTACTGGCTGATCTGAGCGATGAGACCCTCCAGCTCTGGACGGGTCTTGAACCGTCCGTGGAAATCAGCCTCGGTGTGCTGAGAGGAAAACGGGGAAGTGAGAGATCGTTACTGAAATCGGTTGAAGTAAATAATCACAAGACGACTGGCCTGTTTGGATTTATTGTTGCATATGAGGAATTTCTGTTTAATTTCTTTTTTTTTTTATTTAACCTATCCTGAATTTTGACAACGTTTAAAGATCCCATATTATGAAAAATATTCTTTTTAAAACGTTTAAGATAAATGTGTCTCCAGTGTGTCTAGAGTCGATCGAACCATGAAAGAGACAACGCTCTCTCTTTTTCTCCTTATCCGACTTTCAGCAAATGTGTGTGAACTTTAAAATGAGCAGAATGTGGGACCATTACAGGGACTGTTGTAAACTATTTACTACACAAAACACAGCACGTGAGAAAAGTGCCTTCAGTGCCTTCAGTGCAGTGGGTGGAGCTGTCGTCACGGTAACTCACCTCCTTTACAGACAGGTCAACTCCCTCCGGTTGATTCTTTAGAAGAACGTCCAAGAAAACGGGACACAACGTGGTGTTCAGAGTTGTCAACTGGACAGAAGGATAAATAACAGTCAGGTCTTCAAAATTTCTCGGGAAACTAACTTGCAGCCTCGGCGTCGATCAGAGACTTTAAGCAGGTGGAGTTTTACCTGGATGACTCGCTCGTGCGTCTTTAGCACGGCATCAGTATACATCTTGGTGCCTTGCTCTTGCATTAACATCACCTCTGTGCTCTTGGTTGGCAAAGCATAGCTGCAGGAAAAAAGAAAAAAAACAGCGCTGATTATTTTATGTTTTCGCATCGAAGCATCTTTTCTGCTGCACTGTGAAGATGACACGGTCTGATTTGATTCAGCCTTAAACAGGGACGCATTTTACTGGATAATGTATTTTGTGTTCTGTAAACTGTAAGCTTGCTTTCCTTGTTTCTAATTGGAGGAGCTGGTGAATCTATGTTTACATAAATATAGCACCAGCACTGTTTGCCTGGGTGGATTTCACGTGATGAAGGTCTGAGGGCTGAAGTGTCATAAAACTGAGTACAAGTGATCGACCGCGCGTGGAAGTTCTAGTTTCTTTCTCAGAGCTACAGTCCGACACGTCTGCCTGTGTCTCTAACTGTCCTCACCTCTCTGTCACTTTGATGCTGAGCCGGTTGCAGAGGTTGTGGATGTACTGCGAGTAATGCTCCACCAACATCATGTCATAACCCGACACTTTAACGTTCAGACTCCCGTAGGCTGTATCCGTCTCCGACATGATCGGTTTCATCTGGAGTCTGTCTCTCTTCTTCTTTGGCTAAAAACAAAAACCATGAGACACATCACATCAGCCATCTTCTGTGTTATGAAAAACCAGTAATTTTATGTCTTTCATAGGACTAGGACTGTCGTTCTTTATCAAAAATTCTGTTCTGACATGGAAATAAATTACATATTCAACTTGTAATGACTTCCTCAAATTCAAAATTTACAGTTTAAGTGCTTTTACAATTCACTACAAACTTGACCTAATGCATGTCCTGATGATCTACCAGTAAACTAACCTCCTAAATAAAAAATAGGGAAGAATACTTGTTAGTTTTACGTTGTTTTTATACTCTGAGTATTTTTTCCAGCATGATTTCACCATTAGTTGATTATGGTGTGAGCGGTGTCATTTCCATTTTTATTATAGGTGAGCAGATTGAACCTTGAAGACTGAATGTGGCCTTTGCAAAGCGATCAGTTAATAAAGGATTATAATATTTCAGTCTGACATGTGAGGTCTGGCCTAACTGACCACTTAGGGCTGATTAAGAGGCAGCATTTTCAGCAGAAATAACATTTCTACAAAAGATGCATATAGAGTCTTACCGCTTCTTTAATTATAAGATGTCTCCACCTCCCAATCCCGTGAGTTGGCATACCTTTATAATGTCTTTTATTTACAGAAGCTGTGCACGAAGGGGAAAATTGCTAAATTAAATACGTAGTCTGCATAAACATGCCACACATTTTGGTTTGCTGTATGTTAGCAGTGAAACACAAATACAGTATTTTATATGCAAAGTGTTTAATTCATGGTGGTCTTAAAACTTACCCCACACAGGCTGCTGGATGGACGGTGTGGCCCTTTAAATACAACAGTTTAAGTCAGAAACAGCAACAACGCTAACAGGAAGTTCACAGACCTAAACTGGGCCAAAACTGTGAAAACAATACCCAAAAGCTTTAGTAAGACGTGCACTTTTTGTTGAACCTGAGGCTCTGTGGTGGTCTTTATGAAGGACTGCCATGATCACACCCTAACATGAGGTATGAGAAGCAATGCAAAGACTTACCGGCATAATGTAAGAGCCTGATGTAACACACATGCCTGCTGTGTGACAGACAGCTGCAACTGGACGAAAAAGAACATCATCAGCTTTTATGTTTACAACACAAGCCTCTCAATAGTCTCCTAATATATTACTAGTTTTCAATACAGCCATGCTAACTACTACTAAGTTAGGTATTATGGGTTGTATATTGGCTGATATCGGATGGGTGTCTTTCCATCAATCACGACATAGTTAAATAGTTAGTTACCAAATATTTGTTGGTTTCAGTTTTCCTGTGTGGTGACTAACTAGCTGCTTTTCTGTGGTTCATGTCACTGAATATTCGCAGTCTGCCTCATAGACAACTGGACAAAACAGTAAAAAGCTAATAAAACCTTCAACCTCACAGTGACTCTCAGGTTGTGGCGGTAGGTTGACATAAGCAGTGCTGCTGTATGACCTCTGCGGAGACACTAAACATTTGTCAGGGAGAGAAAACACAAACAACCTTACCTTTCGAAAAGCGGGATTCATAGCTCAGCCTCTCTTTGTTTGACGAAGAAACACTCCGGGGGTGTTGCGGTGTAATTCGGCGAGCTCACTACATCTAACTGGGAGGAAAAAACATCCAAATCGCACGCAGTCAACGACTGTTGTTAAAACCGGAAGTGCTACAGGAAGTGATTCCGTCCCCTTTTGTGTCCGTGGTTTGAAGACGCCAGAAAAAACGTTCCGGGATACTCTAAAATGCTCTAATGCTTTATTTATCTCATTGTAATTGTATCTTACTGTGGCGTTATTTTCTTTTTCTTAATGTTTGTTTATATAGTAATCCTATCCTTCTTATTATTATAATTATTTCCAGCCCAGTTCCTTATGTCACTTTGAATCACTGCCCACATCAGATTTTTTTTTCCAGCAATGTCAACAAAAGTGAAGAACGGTAGTTGTAAGCGTTTGAATCTAGTTATCGATTTGTAGATGGCAAATGGTCGGTACTTGCATAGGGCCGTTCTAGTCATTTCTAGTACTTTTACACTACATTCACCCTTTCACACATCATTCATACAAGAGGAAATCAAATCTGAGAGTCATGTACACAGCTGCTCACATTTCAACAGGCTTTATTAATTACTAGTATGTAATTAATTATTTCAGTTTGGCCCCTCACAGAATCACTCGTATCAAAATAAAAATCAAGTTTTAACATTCAACATTTCAGGCTTAACATAGCATTTTTGTAGTAAAGTGCAAAATTCCCCATCACCTGAAACTGATACTTTGAGAATAATGTATGAAATGTGCATAGGAACATCTGACATTTTTTTTAAACAATGCATGAACTACTTTTAAAGCACAACTATGAAAAGCAAAGTCATCTTGTAGCCTATGTAAACTGTTATTAACACGCTGCATTTCTTATTCTAACATCATGCCAAGCAAGCAAACTTCTCAATCCATGCACACGCACACATCCTTAGTCTTTGGCTTGCAATGTTTAACTCGTATGAATGAAACAATCACAACAATCCACACAGACAGGACTTATTCAAGTACATCGTTACTAGCCCTGCGTGTGCACTCTCCTTCAGGTCAAACACTGACTACTGATGGAAAGGCTTTCTATGGTGACGGAAAACTGGGAAATTCAATGAATTCAAACATTTTCTTGTGTATGTTTAGAAGCTTTCATCAGAAATTCAAGCGAAAGTTCTCAAATCAAACTGGATTGAATATGTTAACACGGTTTAGTCAAGTTCCTCAAATTTTGTAAAATGTTTTTAGCACATTGGTAGAAAATCAGATTCAATTTGAAGCTTTTGAGTCCCTCCAGCCACATTCTGTCGTTATACATTGACATTCGTGTGTGTACGTATACAGTAAAAGTCCTCTAATGTGAAGCACCTTAATTATGTCAAGCCGTATGCAACACAGGTTTAGCGCGAGATTCACGTTGGCAGATTCTCAGAGCAGGGTTACGTTTAAATCCAGTTGAATCAAGGCTCCGTTGTTGTCCAGTGTGTCATCTCAGGGTTTGAGGCAAAATGTGGTAGCTGCTCGAGTCCTTAACTGTACACGAGACATTCAAAGAGAAGATGGGTGCAACACTCAAACAGATGTTACATGGGTAACATCTGTCGCATTCACCCACAGTTAAGGAAAAAATCCAAAGTGCTTTAGGTGTAAAAATATATATATTCAAATCAAATCCTCAGTTAAACCCCTCTCTCTTCCTCGTCCTCCTCCTCTCCATCCTCATCCTCTTCATAGTCTTCCTCTTCACCCTCTTCCTCCTCATCCTCCCCTGGGCTGTAAAGATCGTCAGCCTGCGTGCTCTGGTCATTTCCTTCCTCCTCGTCCTCCTCGTCCTCCTCGTCCTCCTCCTCCCCCTCACTCCTCATTTCCTCCACACTGCTGTCATCGAGGTCGTCGTCGTCGTCATCATCGTCGTCCTCCTCCTCCACGGCCTCTTCCTCATTCTCCTGCTCCTCCTCCTCCTCGAGATCTGACAGTTGACCTGATGGGTGATCAGAATACATTTGGACCAGTGGATTATGCAATACTTATCGGCAACACCTGGATCAGCAGTGGACGCACTTTGATCCGGCAAGTTACCCCAAAGGATTACATTACAGCCAAAGCAGCCCGTTTAGTAGCTGCAGGCTGAGTCAATCTACTGGACCAATTCTAATACAAACTGCAATCAAACGTAGAATAAACTCCTCTCTAAAGCAGAAGAACTGAACATTCTAACCTTAGTGAAGGGAGGATTTGTTGCAGGACTGGTTTTAACTAGGTGTACCTAATAAACCACTTAGAGTAAATGCACAATGTTGTGTAACGTGTTTGGTCAAAGGTTTAGGTGAAAGACATCTGATCACAGCTCATGTCGCAGACAGTGTTTAAGATGAAGTGACATTTGAAGATGATTTTATGAGAACTCCTTACACAAGGTACTAATGGCAGCAATAATGTGACACGGCAGCTCCTCATCAAGGAATTTTCTCATTTCTTCTTCCATCATCACTCCAAGAACCTCCGTCTCCATGTCGACATATTCTGGGTAGAACATGTTTTTTCTCAGCTGTCTACGGCACCTACAACACACAAACACAGACAGTTTTTCAGACTGGATTCCAAACTTCAAGACATGTTAAAGTAAATATTAATATATAAATATAGTGTTTTAATTTATAATTGTGTTGTTTTTTTTTTTATTGTTTTGGCCATTCTCACCCTGGATTTATGACTAAATCAGTTCTGTTTGGACTGCATTGGAGTCATTTTTATGTTCTTCTCAGGTTTTCCCTTGGCCAGGCATAACAACTGGATATCTGTGGGTTCTGGACTGTTTCTCAAATAAAATAATCCATCCAAGTGGAGGATCTTTGGCTCTGGCAAATTTTAGCGTGCACTTTTAACTATCTTATCAACAAAATGATTAATCAATAAATCGAAAAAAAAATGACAGATTAATGATAATGGTAACAATTGAGAGTTAAATGCAAGAGTTGTTCTTACTGTTTTCCTGTTGTCTTGTATGCCTGAAAAAGGGACAAAACAGATGTTTGGACACAAATAATACAAAAAGTAGATTTCCAAAATCAGCAAAATTGCAGCCATAACACTAATTTAGATCATCCTAGCATTTTATCAGTGCAGCCTTGTGCACAGGGGCGAGACTGATTGAGACATTCAGAAATGTGAACTTCAAATTATTTTGTGTTCATAATACACAAAAGTAAAGCTGCCATAGTTTTTGTCACTGTTTGTTCTAAAGCTGAAGACTCTCCTCTTAAATTTACTGCACGAGAATTTCCCCTAAATATTTCTAATAACTACTTTTTATCTCTACTAATCGTAGAAAGAGTTATGTCGGTTGATGTCTCACCTCTATGAAGCGGAAAGGGTCGTTTTCCTGCATGAGGCCTTCGATGCCACAGCGGACTTCCTGGAGACGGGCCTGGTCCTGGCAGATCCTGGAGATGTTCTTCTGGATCGCCGGCCCGTTGGTGTCACAGTGTGTGCGTGCGCATTCCCGCAGTCTGGTGACGAAGCGGAGCACTTTGGCCTTCATCTCGTCACCGAGCCTGGTCAAGCCCTGCTCAGAGTCGTCCATGAACTTCTAGATGAGGGAGGTGATGAAGAGCAAAAGAGGAAGAACACAGGCGGTCATCAGGATGTTTTTGTTTTGGGAAACAAACGGTTTACATTTATTTGATTGATCAAAACCTTATGGGCTATTTTGATTATAGATTAATCATTCATGAGCCATTTTTAGGCAAAACATTTCCTTGTTTACGGTTTTCACATGTGAAAATTTGTGGATTGAATATTTTGTGGTTTTGGACTGTTGGACAAAGAAATACATTTGATGACATCACTTTGGCCTCCAGGACACTGTGATGGGCATTTTTCATAGTTTTCGGATGTTTTATAGACAAAATAATTGGTTTATTGCTCAAGAAAATAATCAACACATTAAGCAATAATAAAGATAATCATTTGTTGCGGTCCTAACTCACATTCATGCACTGGACATGGCTTAAAAGCAGAAATAGAAATACTGAAGGAATAAAATAACGACATATTATAAGCTAGTATAACATAAGATGTGCTGTACATTAAAGAGAGAAGAGATGGCATGCTCTGCTGCGTTTTCAGTATGCCAGTATTCATTCAGCGTCTCAGGAGTAAACATCAAATATCAATTAGTACCTACTGCACATTGTGATCACAAAGACTTAACAAGATGACAGATAAGTATTACAAAATATTCAACTGTTTTCAAGTTTGTCAGCCCTGTTGAGCTTCTCATGTGTTCCCTCTTACCTTATTCTGCCTCTCCTTCTCCTTCTGCTCCTGGAGTTTTCTCTCTGCCATGCTGTACTTCCTTTCAACCCTGTACAGCTGCTTATCCAGTGTGCTCTGGCGAACATGAAGAAGGCAAGTGCACAATGATTATGAGGACGCACTAGATTTCAAATATTTAATGGGACAAATATGTTACTGTAGAGGTTGAAAGCATGATTGATTATTACTATAGCAATTCCAAATACTCCCATTTTAATATATGGTCGCTTGTTTGTTTGTTTTTTAAATTTGGGACACTTTATGCCTTTTATTGAATCGCTAACAGTAAAGGGCTGAAAGTATTACTGTAGTTTCTCACTGGATGATTTTGTTTGATTTTAGCAGGGCTGTGACAGTGTGGATTTTTTTTCTTTGCTTCATGCAGCCTCTCCTCATCCATAATGATTGAAAAAAAGATGTTGGTGCTCAGAAAAAAAGGTCAGCTCTGTCTGATGCCACTACATGTTGAATTCAACAGGTGAACTGGAAGCTTCTCAATTTCACATTCTGTTCAGGAGAATAGAAGCACAGGAAGTGGATTTAACTCTCCTAAAGAAAGACCTCGGAGTCATGTGACTCTTTCATTCACATGCAGCCATAGACACACACACACACACACTACAACAACTGACAATGTTCATTCATAAGGATTCCAGACTCATCACAAGACTTTGTGTGTGCCAAACAATGAAAAGGTGGTAAAATCGAATGGAGTAGGATACAAAACACACAGCTCCCACAGCTTACTTCACAATACAATGCTCTTGAATACTGGAAATATAACAATTTATTTCAATACAGGGATTTTGTGTAAATTATGATGATGTCGGATTTGGGCAAGTTTATACCGAATGGACCTGAAAGATCCTGAAAATTCCAAAACCTTCTAAGATGTGAGACTTTCCTAAACTATTATTGTTATTGTTATCAAAATAATCCCATATCATCCAATGATAACAGTAATAATAACCAGATTTTTCTACCCTGTGTAGAAACCACATTAATAATAAAAAGCGTACCTTCAGATCTTTCATCGTGTTTTTCAGGGTCTTGATTGTGTGTCCCAAGTGTCCACCTTCGATGGTGCAGGCGTTGCACACGCACACCTTGTCATCCATGCAGTAATATCTGAAGTTACACACCAGATAAAAACATTCAGATAAAGCTTGTAAATGACCTCCAAACACAGCATTGCACTCACTAATGAAGGGACGCTCCGAAGCAGCAGAAGACACAATCATTACTGGAAAAATATGGGATGGGGAAAAAAAGGAGGTTATTGTAAAAACTACTAGGAAACAGCCACCTGTACATCTCACCATGATCCGTACCTGTACATCTCACCATGATCTGTACCTGTATATCTCATCATGATCTGTACCTGTACATCTCACCATGATCTGTACCTGTATATCTCATCATGATCTGTACCTGTATATCTCACCATTATCTGTACCTGTATATCTCACCATTATCTGTACCTGTATATCTCATCATGATCTGGGCACTTTCTCTTCCAGAAGTCGCTCATCGGTTCGGTCAGCGGATGCTCGCGGAACGCAGGCAGCTCCAAATGTGGCTTTACATGCTCCTGGCACATCGACACCTCACACTTCAGGCACGTCTTGACAGCAAACATCGACACAGCCGCGGCACTGGCAGCAGCAGCCTGCTGGCTGTCACCTGTTTCCTGACAAACAGAAGCAACAGAAGAGCCGTCTCCAACAGCACTGGTGCCCGACGCCTCGGCGGTGACTGAGGGGCAATAGTCACACGGAACAGCATTTGCACTCCGGGTTGGCTGCGTTGCCAGAGGAGACAACAGCAATTCTCTGGATTTTGAAGGTGCAGCAGCTGCAGCGGTAGCTCGGCGCCGGTGACGGTAGTCATCAGCAATATTGGCTAGTTTGAAGTTTTTCTGAAAGTTACCACACCTGTGGCTGTCGCGGCACTCTGGGCAGCGGAAACGACCTCGCTCCGCTTGCCGCTTTAGGCGGTCCAGGCAGGCCTTGCAGAAGTTGTGGCCGCAAGGAAGCAAGTAGGGGTCACGGTACAAGTCCAGGCACACCGGGCACGTGAGCTCCTCTTGCAGGACTCTGGATTGCTCTGACTGGGCCGAGGCCATGTCAGTATTCAGACTGTGGGGTCAGAGAGGGGAGCTGGAGACGGGTGTTGGGAGTTGAAAAAGTCAGGAGATAAATGAGAAATGAAAAAGAGGTGGGGACAGGTGAAAAGATGGTGACATGAGTAAACAGACAAGAAAGGAAAGTTACTCCATTAGTCAATTAGTGACAACAATTTTGAGAATGGTAATAGTTTTATACCATCGTAAAACTGGATTAAATGATACTTTTTAGTCTTTGAAACACAACTACAGGATATCATTTAAGTATCAGGAACACTGTGATGTGTAAAGAAATTACTTTATTTCATTATATTTAAGTCATCTGTTGGTTGTTTTTTTCTGTTAGGCAGAAAATCGTGACAAATGCCAGTGAGGTGAGGTGTGTAAAAGGTGTGTGAAAATATGAAATGGAGATTGATCAAAAACAAGTGATTGATGACCAGCAAGATGGCTGGCAATCTACTTTGTGCCAATCCACTAATAAGATCTAAGATAGACCCTGAACACATCACCTTGGCATAACTTATACTTTTTATAGAGAAAATACTTGATTGATTCATCAGAAAACAATCTGTACATTACTCAGTAGTGAAAACTATTGTTAACCACAGCTCAAAGTATAATTTAAGCCTTCAGTGACTGTACAAACTTTGATTTAATCATAAGCGAGAGCTCCCCACCCACATTACCACTTCCTCCTTCTCTGTACGTGATTCATTGAAGGATAGAAATGAAACCAACACATACAGTAGCTTTAGGCCTTTGGGACATCCTCCAATCCTCTAAAAACAAGTCAGCCGTCCTGCTGCTCGGCTAAAAACAGTCTCTGTTTAAAGGCTACGACCTCAAGGTAACCTGGACATGTGCCAACCTGCTGTGGGCTGTTTACATGAGACAATAGGTGCTGTCAACCCTGTTGGTCAGCAGTGGTTTCCAGCCCCTCACCTGTCAGCCTTGGACATACCACAGGCCTATAAAGCTGCCACCTTTTATTTTTTATTTATTAGAACTATCCCCATTTATCTAGCATGCTTTTTCCAGATGGCCGCATTACTAGTAGGTTAAGGGGCCGAGCAGTAATTAGCTAACTGGCACCCGGTTAGCTACCCTGACGTTAATCTCCCCCTGGCTGAGTTCCTGGACAGTGATGAGCTAAAGCAAAACACGGCACACTGACAAGGCAGCCTGTTTCCACGCTACTTACCTGAATAATGTAGCTGGGACACTGATATCCAGAGCTGGAGAAGCCTGTTTCACGCTGAAGCTAACGTTTCAAACCTGCACCTGTCGTACTGGAGCTAACGTTAACATGTTGACGTTACGACCGTTAGCGCTTCCTTTTTTCGTTTGTTTTTTTTAACCCCACGGTGTCCGCTCTGTTTCAGGAGTCCGAGGACATGTTCCCGTCATCCGGCATTTAGTTTCTCATCTGGAGTTTTCGGCTTTTGAGCCAAAAGGACGAGTCTAAACACACAATCACACACGCATACACACCTGTGCGGCGGACAAACGGCTAAGTGACACCGAACACATTCAGGTTGATGCGGGGGAAGTGCTGCCTTCAGGACTCCTCGGAAATTCTGACGTTCCGCTGTAGTCGCTGTTATTCGTTAGGAGCTGATGGTGCTGTTACGTGCATGTTGTCGCACTTTCGTGTGCTGTTGTAAATTGTAGTAATAATCCATTTTTTTCTAAGCGGTAAAACCTGACTCCTCCTCCTCCTCTAACACACCTCTGGTCCTCCTCCTCCTCCTCAAGCACACCTCCTCTCATCTTCCTCCTCCTCCTCCATCTCCTCAAACACACCTCCTCTCATCTTCCTCCTCCTCCACCTCCTCCAACACACCTAGTATAGCATCACCGTCATCATCATCCATCGCTACCTGAATGTAATTTTGCACATTTTAACCTCTCACCTCCAACTGTATCACATCACCACGATGAACCTCCCGCCTGACCTCCTCAGCTCCCTGAGAATTCCTGTCACATCTTGATAAAATTGTGAGAGATCAGGAGATTCTCTAGAAGGAACTGTAAACGTTTGCCTCATTTTCAAATTGTTGAAATGATTGCGGCGCGTCATTCTAAGTTCATTCTGAGGGGTGGGATCCAAAGAGGAGGAATCCGAGGAGGAGGAGTAGGAGTTTCATCGGGCGTGTTCTCAGGATATACACTTGGATGCATGCAATAATGCAATGCAATAATGCATGTTTGGAATCTGGTGAGTTAATTTAGGGTGTTGTTTTTAATGCACAGAGTGCTTTAGGAGGAGGAGGACAAGAGGTATGTTTGAGGAGGAGGAGGAAGACGAGAGGTGTGTTGGAGGAGGTGGAGGAGGAGGAAGATGAGAGGAGGTGTGTTGGAGGAGGAGGAGAAGGAAGATGAGAGGAAGTGTGTTGGACCGTTTTACCTGACTCTTCTTAAATCAAATTAGATCATGCTCAGACAATGAAACCCACATCAACAACTCTCAGCTATTTGAGCGCACTCAACCCAAACACCAGCAATCCGAACAAAATACGCAGGTAGATACTTGCAATTACTTTAAAAGAGTTCGTGGATAAAATGCACCAAATCAATTCAGTATCATCCGCAACCCTTGATATTTGTGAATCACCATCAGGAGTGTTCTCCCCTGTTGTACACACATTATCTGTCAACATTTAGGTTATTATATGCTAATGTAACATGTTTTCTCATGAAAGTTTCTGTTTGGACAGCAACTATTAACCGACACCATTCTATCAATGTATTATTGACTTACGTATACTTATTCTATTCTAAAAGTAGATATGTAATCAATCTTCAATGTGATATGGCCTTAAATCTCTTCTTCTCTAATTCTCCATCTCTCTATCTTCCACAGAGAGAAAAGAAAAAACAAAGGGGAAGGGCTCTCTTGCCACTCCTCCTTCAAAAAGAAGCAAACTAAATGGCCTTCAAAAATTAGGTAACTTCCTTTACTCCGCCTCTTAAACTTAACCACAACTTCCAGTCTACTCTGACCATCAAAGAGTGAACATCTAGCTCAAACTGCCTGAGGGCCAGACAGACCCAGTCTAATGAGACACAAAAAAGCAAAGTACACTCACAAAAACTAGAAAAAACCTCCTTCTCAACAACCAAGATACCAAACCTATCCTCTAACAGTTAAACCTCTCTTTTCTCCTATTTTG
This sequence comes from Pempheris klunzingeri, assembly GCF_042242105.1. Classification (NCBI taxonomy): domain Eukaryota; kingdom Metazoa; phylum Chordata; class Actinopteri; order Acropomatiformes; family Pempheridae; genus Pempheris; species Pempheris klunzingeri. The sequence continues at coordinate 4,763,290 of NC_092034.1, read as the reverse complement.
AGTAAACCCACATGCTCTTTCAAGCAGATAGATTCTCCTCAAAATGCAGTCTGCACTCAGACATATTCACACACATTAGCTGACCAAAAGACAAAGAGAAACTGCATTCCTCTCTTAACACTTCCCTGGCGACCAAAATCTTCTACTACTCCTATATCTAATTTCAGAATTTATTTCCTCACACTTTCTCAAAGGTTAATCCTTTCCTTTATTTTACTTCTTATACTCATACTTCTTTATATTTGTATAACCAGAATGTCCTCACTGGTCTCTCCACTCCTCCACAGACTCGGCAAAGGCTCATATGTTTTATCAGATGTAAAAACGTCCTCTTATGAGGCTCATGTGTTCTCTTGTATGTACTAAGTCCTCTTATTCACAAGGCTCATGTGTTTTACAAACGTCCTCTTGTGAGGCTCATAGAATTTACAAATGTCCTTTTATGGGACTCATACTCATTTCTCAATTATATAAAATGTCCCTTTATAAGAGGGCTCATAAGCTTTTATCATTAATGGAACTAAAATATCTCTTTCTTATATCTTACTAAACTGTCCTATAGTTAATCACACCATATTTATATCTATTTACTAACAATCCATTACACACATTAAGTATAGGAAGGAATACCCAGAGCTCTCAATCCTAAATTTTCTAAACTAATTATCTTCTTGATAATTTCTCACTTTGGCCAAACTTCTTCAAACCAATTTGTCACTTAGACAACTGACCTTTTTGCAATAAACCTATTTTTATTCACTACGTCGTTGTCAGCGGAAGTTTCCTTTCATCAACTGCACATCATCGGCATCAGAGAAGATACAAGAAGGTTCAGGTTTTGGGTCAGACTTTTAACTGCAGTATGATGATGAGGAAAATACATTTCTGATACAGAAACAGGATTGTTGTCCTCAACATTCAGTACAGAAAAACTCCCCTTTGTGATCCATTAAAGCTGCTTTTTTAAGTAACTACTTTACCCTTTTTATATCTCAAAAGAAAAGGCTGAAATAAACTACGTAAAGTACGTTCCCCCTGCTCTCTCAAAAAAGTCTAATTAAAGAAAATCAGTACACTTCAACTGCAGTTAATCTCTTAATTTTATTTCCAAATCAACAGCATATAATATTTTTGATGACATTTTCACAACATGTTTTGAAAACATTGATTTATGTTAGAATGCACAATCATGATAGATTTAATTAACAGGAACACAAGCAACAACTCAAAATCCAATGCAATCCAACAATTTTACCTCCTGTTGTAAATTTGTTTGTAAGTACATTTTAAGAAAAAAGAACGTATGTTCATCATGTAAGGAATGCCGTAACTTAATCAATCAGAATCGAGTATTCAACTAAACAAAGACAGCAAAAAATGTCAACTTGATTTTGAAAGGAACAATGTACCCATCCACCCTCACAAAAATTGATAATGAAGAATTGTTTCATGAAAATAATTTGTTAACCATACCACCATTACCATCTACTACAGCCTCATAAATTACCGTATATTTCAGTTTACCACACACACCTTACATTGCACTGGTAACATAATGTAAAAAGCAATTAAATAGTGGGAGTTTTTGCCAAAGCTTACAGTTGTTCTGCCCCTAAAGCAATCGTTTTAACAGCTCTAGCAGGGATGACAATGTTGGTCTGTCGGTCACACCACCACTTTGGTCGTGAATTGTTTGCAATAAAATTATACAGATACATTCATGGTGCAAAAAGGATTACAGTCCAAATGTATTCATTGTTAAACCCTGCCCAGACATGTGAGCAAATTTCACTTAGAAGAGGACAGGACCCTGAATCGTGAAGCCAAGATAGTAAGGCGCTGAAGCATCAGGTTTGTCCTTTGTTGTAGCCTCTATTTTCTTCCCTCCAGCACAAACAAACACGTTGTATTCCTCACCCTCCATCTGTTGCATCATGGGAGGTTGGCATGGCTCTACCTGGACTGGGAGAAGGATATCTTGGATTTCTGGGACTTGCCACACTTTTCTCTCAACCCACATTTCTTTGATGAGCAAACATTTTTGCTTCTTTTTGTCACCTTGGTAATCAGCAAACTCAGCATCCACCTTCTCTTCCACGATTGCATCCAGCCTTGATTTGTGAATCCATTTGCTCAGTCCAGAACCCTTTCCCAGGAAAAACAGAGGCAAAAGGTAACGGCCTCGAAGGTACTTGCCATACTTAGCTCTGTCAAAACTTCTCTTCATGAATGTGACATGCTGTTGCAGGTCAGGGATAAATATGAGATCAGGAGGTGGTTGTGCAGGCTCTCCTCTTGTTTCTTGTTCCTCATCCTCCCAGGTTTTGTCCTCTGACTTCTCATCCTCTGTGGCCTGTTGTTCTGCTCCTTCATCATCCACTTCTTGCACCACCTGTTCCTCATCCTCCCAGGTTTTGTCCTCTGACTTCTCATCCTCTGTGGCCTGTTGTTCTGCTCCTTCATCATCCACTTCTTGCACCACCTGTTCCTCATCCTCCCAGGTTTTGTCCTCTGACTTCTCATCCTCTGTGGCCTGTTGTTCTGCTCCTTCATCATCCACTTCTTGCACCACCTGTGGCTGCTCCTCAGGCCAAAACAACAGCAGAAGCAAAAGGTAAAACTCGGAGCTTCTCCACCCAATTTCTGTGCCCAAGAATCTGTGCATGATTACTTGGAGTTCTTGCACCGATGTGAGCTGAGGAGAATTCTGCAGCTTGTTGCTCAGGATGATGTTGGAGAGGATGTACCTCTCAGCTATTTTGACATCATCAACATTCGCCTCGTAGGCGGTTTTCAAATGATCCTGGATTGCCTCTAAATCAGGCTCAGTCTCCTCAAACCCAGCCCGTATTCCTTTTGACATGAAAAGGCTGTGATTCAGACAATCCAGAAGGCCTGGAAAGCTGGTGGATTCAGCTGCTGATTTTGCTGTGTAATATTGGTAACAAAGCACAATGTCCCTCCAGAAGTAATCTGGCTCAAAGACCGACATGCTTTCCTCTGAGTAGGTGAGGTACCATTCAAAGAAGTCAAACTTGGCTTCAACTTTCATTTGTAAGGTTTGGATGAAGCTATTGTGCTCTTGTGAGGGATACTTTCTGAGTTTATCAAAGACTATCTTTGCCACTTGAATGAAGCCAAAACAGCCTCTGTTGTTGAAGGTATGTGACATGTTTGCAGCACCTGCTGTGTCCATCATTTCTGGACCCACCTCTTGGTCAGCTTTCCTCTCCACATCTTCAAATGCTCTTAAGGCTTCTTTTGCCCTGTTTAAGATTTCCTGCTGCCAGGCTTCTCTCATCAAACGCTTCTTGTAAATCTGCCCAAGAGTGTCAGCCATGTAAGAGTTGTTTGGAGCTCTTCTAATGGCTTCCCTTGCCCATTGTTCAGCAATGAAACTTTCAGTTCTGCCTCCTGTGATGTAATACAGTCGGGAAATAGTTTGGGGGAAAAATGGGTCTTGTCTAAATTTATCTGATGCAGTTTTCAAGACAGAGACAGCTTTGGTAAAGCCCTCTTTCTCCTGTATATCTTCAATCAGCCTTGAGAACTTCTCTTTTTTCCCGTGTTCTCCAGTTTCTCTCTTTGTTAGCAACTCTTTGATGAACTGGATTATATCTGGTTGGGGCTGATCTCCACAAACTGAAAACAGCATCTCCATTATAGTACTCCTCTTTGCCAGGAGATTTTCAGATAGTAGCTCCAAAGCGACTTGTGCACATTTTTGGTCAGTCAGACATACATGTCCAGAGCTTAGTTCGGACATGTCGATGAAAGACATAAAAGGCTCCATTCTGTCTTCAAAGGGGGGGCCTCCATGGATGGGATCAGGTGGTCCAAGGATCTTTTGACACTCAGACATGAGGAGGTACGACGCAGGATTGTACGCCTTCAGCAACGCCAATAAAGAGAACAGTTTCACACAGCTGTCGGTGGCCAGATTGTTATCTTGGTTACCGCTCATGTTGGTAAGCTCAGACATCAAGACGAAAATATTCGTCTCTCGTTCTGCTTCAATATCGTTGTTCGTCATTGTACAAGTACCTGAAGAGGTGATAATAGAGCTTATTTTAGTCATTCTAAAGAATACAATGCTATATTTCCTCATAGAATTATTCTACATTATATAATCTTTACATGGTACCAC